>NW_018736533.1:0-37991 GCF_002204515.2 Aedes aegypti
AAGTCAAACACTTACACTTATTTGATTTACTTTCAAACAATATGATGTGAAGTGAATCCAAACCTCTGATAGAATGATTTTTTTGATAGACTAAATGCACATGGTCCACTCTGATTGAACTAAAGAACAGCGTTCAGTGATTTATTTCACTCTAAAGGCTGGTTTGCTACTGACAAGAAAAGGAATCGCCTATCTAGATGCGTGGAAAATTTCTCCCAAGAAATGGTCAGGAAAATCGCATTTTTCAGATCGCAGTACGCAGTTGAGAAGAAATGTCACTTCAAAGGGGGCTCTCTATAGGAAATTTCTTGACCCTTTCAGTCAAGGAATTTCTTTACTTTTCTTGAGCGAAACAGCATACTTAGCTTAACCAGCGAACGCGTTCCTGTTCCTTGTACACTGAGAACAGCGTTGCGGTTGAAAATACTATATCAGAGGGTTACATTAAATACACAACGCCACTTGATTTGTGCAGACTAAATTCGCATTTATTTAGAATATTTTGTGCATTCAATTTTACCATGGCACCATTTGTATAGTAAAAATTACTATATTATGGTTAAAAACTTGCAGCAGACCAGAATCGAACCGAGGAACTGGTGATTGCCAAGCGCGAACGCTAGCCGCTCGGCTATCGACGCGGTTGGATTGAGAGGGAACGAAACGCAAATAAAAAGCCTTCATGATAGCTCAATCGTGGTTGGAATAGTAAATTTAAAAACACGTTCATGGTTCTCATTACTGCAACGCTTGTTTCAGTGTACTGAACGCGGCGATCAAGTAGGCTTGAACATAGGGAATTCAAACAAATGAACAGTGATCAGTGCGAGAAGAAAATTGAACCCAATTAGTTTTGACTGGTTTGCGTCGAAAATCTATGTCAAAGTTATGTTTTTGATTGGCTCGTAAGTTCATTGACTACTGCGTTCTCTTGCAAATTTGGCTCGGGCTCCGTTAACTTGTGGCCCGCGTGCAGTTCTAAATAGGGAGCCGGATCCTATTCTTAGCACTTTTGATCGACTTCGAAAGTAGGGTGTTTTCAAAATTTCATTCCGCCAATTCCGCCTTCTGATAAAATTTCATTCATAAAATAAGCGATCAGCTGTGCTGGCTATTGAAATCCGTCTGTTGTCAATGCAGGGGAAGAGTTGGTCTCAAGAATGGCCAGCACTCTAGCAGGCATGTCTCTTGCGCATACATATTTGCGATAAGTCCTACACAGTAAAAATAAGCACGATATTATTAACAGCTCTGCAGTTGGATTTGCACTACTGTTAAATCTTGACAATATCAAGGTAACGGCACTACTTGAATTCTACGTTGCATGTTTTGATTACAAATTAAAATTTAAAAAACTAAAAAATAAACGTTGCCGCCTGATCCTGATTAGAACCTTTAATCTTCGGAGTGCAAGTCTTCTATCATACCTCGACACCAACTCGCATCTGAATTGAACTCAATCACTTTCTACAACGAGCTGTCAATGATTGCTTTTGTACAAAAGACATGCTGTTGAAAATCAATGACTTTTCACTTCAGAGTCTAGTGCTGAAGACAGTAGAGCACATCCAAAGTTAAAACTCTTCAAATCATTGCATTGTGATTGGTGTTTTGAATTGAGTTAAGTGATCAATGCATTCAATCGAACGTGCTGATTTTTTACCTGGTATCAGTTTAGGAGCATCCTTCTGGTTATGTAAGGTGATAATCCAAAATGCTTGGTTTCGGATCTGAAGGAAAAGATCCGAAAAAGCCGCGCAGAATCATATTCGATCTCAAATATTCCGATCCTTGGAAAATCAAAACATTGAGACCTGTCATACGATGTACAGTGCCGTAGCGTGCGGTTGGTAAGGTTGGCAGCCGGCCAAGGTGCCAGCCTTTAGGGGCGTCAAAACGCGTGACATACTAGGTAAAATTTTGAAAGATACATATTAAATAAGGGCGCCCCTCATAAAACATAATTGGTGGGGTCGAATTGTTAATGTTTTTTATTCATTAAAATTGTCTGCAGCTGTTCCGCCATTTTTTTTTTATCAATAAAAACATAGAATTGTATTGATGGATTTTTTTTGAAAATACTTGAACAAGAATCTAAACATTGTCTACTAGCATTCCTTTGAGAATATGCATTACATAGACAATTAAAAAAATGTTCTATACATTTTAGTAACTTCTGCAGATTGATCTCTGGCCATATAAAAAATGAAATGTGTTAAAAAAAATGTATTAACATCCGGCTATCAGTTGGTCCTCATAAGAATAACATTTGATATAATGTGTAAGGCTTTTACAGAATTTATTGAATAATTCATGTTCCTATTCAAAATTTTATTAATAGCTTCATTATTGACCCTTGACATAATGGAAAATAAAAAAAAACTCGAGCTTTAAACGTTCGCTCAAATGTCCGTTCGCCAAGAGGCCATGCTACGGCTCTGAAAATGTACCACAATCCCTTTACGCTACTTTACAAAACGATACGGAAAATAATGATAAAGGTGCCTCGATACAAAGCTGTCAATAGGGTAGATGTATTAATCTTCGCCCCCTCCCTAGTTTTCGCCCCCTGGTAGAACATTAGCTTGTTCTAGATTGTAATAAAATAAAAATGTTTTACTTTTAACTTATATAAAAGATTGGAATAAAATATACTTAGTTTCCAAATGTTACTAATTAAAGTAATCTTCTAAACCGCCAAATAATCACATATAAAAATGTGGAAAAAATGATACGCTATTTTTTTGTGTTCATTGAGAAAAGCGTCTATTTTAAAAGGCAAGGAAAACATATTAAGATAACTATTTCATCTTTAAAAAATGATAGTTCTGATAAGACATGCATCAGCAAGAGACACGATTAGATTTTTTCAACTATTCCAGCAATTAAAACCAGTTTTAAACTATTTTTTCAGGGTGGCGAAAACTAAAGCACGTTTTTTGTACGATTCTAATCTTCGCCCCTGGCGAAACTACCTGTAACGTTCTTTCAGTGGTGCGTGCATTAATTTTCGCCCCTCCTCGAAATTGTTCGAAAACAAAACAAACTCATTGATTTATTAACTGTTTACAGGAGGTTACAGGAAGTTTAAAGGATTTTCTAAATGTACCGAATAGTTCCTTCTTCTTCGTATTACGTTTCACTGGGACAGAGCCTGTTCTTAGCTATATATTCTCAGCAGTATTCATATGAGCACTTGCACAGTTATTTAGCTGAGAGGTTTCTTTGCATAAGCTGCCATTTTCCGTATTCTTTTATTCTGTGGTAAGCACAAAAAACACTTTATGCCTAACGAAGTCAATATTATTCCCGTTAAGAATAGATCTTCGACCGACCAGGAATTGAACTCAGACACCTTCAGCATGGCTTTACTTTGTAGACGCGGACGTTACCACTAGAATTAGGTGGGATTAAGAACTTCATCAACGTTTTTCAACCGACTACTAAAATCTGTTTAGTTTACCATAATCTGGTAAAATCCTGTGCAGTAAATGTGACCATTTCCATAGTAGCATTAACTACAAAGCTTTTAGATCCGTGACACCTACACTGAAACAAGCGTTGCAGTAATGAGAACCATGAACGTGTTTTTAAATTTTACTATTCCAACCACGATTGAGCTATCATGAAGGCTTTTTATTTGCGTTTCGTTCCCTCTCAATCCAACCGCGTCGATAGCCGAGCGGCTAGCGTTCGCGCTTGGCAATCACCAGTTCCTCGGTTCGATTCTGGTCTGCTGCAAGTTTTTAACCATTAATATAGTAATTTTTACTATACAAATGGTTGCCATGGTAAAATTGAATGCACAAAATATTCTAAATAAATGCGAATTTAGTCTGCACAAATCAAGTGGCGTTGTGTATTTAATGTAACCCTCTGATATAGTATTTTCAACCGCAACGCTGTTCTCAGTGTACCGTACAGCACAGTGTGGTTCAAATCAAGTTTATTTCTAGTCATAAATATTGCAATTCTGGTTAAATAAATAAATTTTCTTGTGTATTGATGTTGACTACACTTCAAAAAAGTTAACAGATTTATGTAGTCTTGAAAATTGTTGGTGTAGTTCTTAGTTTTACCATGCATTCAGTAGTTTCTACAATAAAATTCATTTCAGTGTATGATATTTGTTGCTCATCATTATACTGATAGTCTGTGACGAAGAACAAATTGAACTTATTATTGTCAATCAAATAACCCACCATATTCAGCAAGAATGGAATAGAAACGAAATATGATCAACCGATTTTTAATATTAAATATTATTTTTACCACTACATGAGTTAATGGGTTTACCGCAGTACTTTTTTTTCCGCATTCAGTTTTTGGCACTGCTAACATTATTGAAAACGCTGAATATGATAAATTTCTCCCGAAATAACGGTACTTGATATAATTATTTAAAAAATATTGGAGAACTTTAATGTATGACATATCGGGGTTGATTCCGATATTCTGACATTGGATTATTTCATGTTGGGAAATTTCTCGACTTCCTGGGAATAATAACATATATCCAGGCTTCCGAATTCTCACTCACTCTCACGATAATGGATCTATCCCTCACAGCCAATTTTCAGCGATTAGCTGCCTTGCGATTTTATCCGTCCACAAAACAAAGCGAAAATAGATAATTGCACATTTCCGCAGCTGTGAGAAGTTTGTTTCCTCTTTCTCCGATCCATGGAGAACTTTTCCTGTATCCATCGCCACAAGCAGCAGTTGCTTTTATGCACCAAATCAACCACTCCTTTCGTCAAGTTGGGGTGGTAGCATGGTTAGCGTGCACGCATCGCGGGTTGGTTTTTAGCAATGTACTAGGTTCGAATCCCGTCGCCGGCACTAGTTTTTGTTTATCCACATAGTGATAATTCTCGGGAAACAGTTGGTGAGCGAAAATATGATGGAGTGAAAATAAATTATCCCCCGGAGTGGAGTGGTTTTCGGTTATCCACCATCGTAGCTCCAGGGAAAATTAGTGTGAGCGATAAAAGATGTTCACGTGAGGAAGCGAAAAAAGCATTCTCCTTACGTGAGAAAAATCGTAGATTTCGCATCATTGATACGAAAAATTCAGAACCCTGCATATATCACATAAATGCTACAAGAGCATAAATAATTACTTTGCAATAAATAAAAACAATACATAGTGGAAATCAGGACCTTCCATAGCCTTCGTTAGTAGGCGGCTACAAAGCAAATCCATGCTGAAGGTGTCTGAGTTCGATTACCTATCGGTTCAGGATATTTTTGTAATGGAATTTTTATTTGAGTTCCTTGTCCATGAAGTGTCATCGTGCCTGCCACAACGGTACGACTGTAGAAATGGCAACTTATGTAAAGAAACCATTTAGTTATGAACTAAGTACTCTTTGAAAATTAAGCTGAGAATCAGGCTCTGTCCTAGTGTGGACGTAATGCCAAAAAGAAAAAGACATAGTGGAAATAGGCAGGATAAGTACCAGTGAAGATGAAAAGTGAGAAGATAATAAGTACTTGATTAAACTATCGAAAACCTGTACTTCAATTAATGGGGGCGAAGATTAGAGCATGGGTGGGGCGAAGATTGAATTTGGGGGGGACGAAAATTAAAGCACACCATCAATCCAAAAATTATACTTTTTTCAATAGTAAAACTTTGTTTTGGATAACTTTGCAGCTTGATCATCCTAAAATAATAGATGAATAGTTGAATAAACCCAATAACATTATTTGATATTGATTAATAGAGTCAGAAATTTATTATTCCTGCGATTACATGGTTTAGGGGGGCGAAATCTAGTGCTTCTACCCTATATAACTTTACTTTGCCATCATTCGTTACACGTTTTTCGATGAATATTCATGAAGGTAACCAAAACCATTCGATAAAACATGATCGAACGAAATTTAGTATCATTTCTTTGAGGATTTATATTGGTATGCTTGATGGTTTAATAGATTGACAAAGATACTTGAATATACGCAACGAGATTAACAGTAAAAAAACAAGCGACAGAAATATTCATTATTGGATAAATATATTTAAAGTACTTCATAGGATGGTTGACCGGGCCGCTAAGAAATGCATAGATAGCGCCACCGTAGTCTCGTGCGTTTGACAGAACAGTGATGCTGTCACCATGTTAAACCCATATACGGTGGTGCCACGGCACGAATGAAAATACCGTAATCCGGGGTATCATTGATCAGCGGGGTAAAATTGATCGGAATGAACCATCTCGTAAAAAGTTCGTATCATCATTTGTTGATGAAATATTTCCAAAGCATGAATTGCGCTTTTCCTTCTTATATTCATGAGCTATTGAAAATTAAGATGTTTTCGAAAATAGTATTTACTTCATGCGTAAATTTAACAACTTTTTTGAAACAACGATTTCAATGGTTAAGGATGACACTACCGAAGATTCATGTCCCACATAAGTTGTGCAAGCGATGTGAGCAAGAAAAATGTGATTCTCACTAAAAATTACATCGCCAAAAACGATTCCGTTGTCAAAACATTCATAAGAATGTTCAATTATGCAACATTTACGAATTACTGTTAAGAATGTAGAATTTCCTTAGGAAATTGCCTACCTTTAGGCGTATTCCGCGGTTCGAGGTATTTTTATTTTTGAAATAACTCAAAAAGTAAATGACTTGTAAGAGTTTGGTTTTCATATTCGGCTTCAGGGGCCATGATTTAAGTAAGTAACTACATTTTCAATATAACCGAATGTTGTTTACATGGGTTGATCAATGTTACCCCATATCAGCTAAATCAAAAAATCACTTTAAAACATTTATTTAAACATACTTAAATCTTTTGAAAACCAAAATTCAGTCTACAGACACGAGCGGTGGGTACCAGTACTTGTTTTAAAATTAAAAAACTTGCAACATTTGGATTTTCAAATGAAACATTTAAGAAATATCTCAAAAACTGATCAATGTTACCCCGGATTACGGTACTCTATTCCCAGGGAAGTAAAGAAATTTTCCAACCAGAAAAGATCCTTGACCGCTGGCATTCGACCCTCAGCTTTGTATTGCTGAATGCGTGTTTACCGCAACGGCTAGTTAGGCCCCTTTCTGAAGGTATGCTTCAACCAATAGGGTCCTAAAGGCCTGTCCCAATTTTAGAGCCAAACGCTTACATTCAGGCCAAAAACACATGTTTACTCAATTTTTTAATGTTTTTATTTTGTTTAAGTCCAAAAAAAAATTTTTTTTAGATTTTGTCACACTCTTTGGCTTAAACTCAAATTTTGGGTGTATTTTGCTTTCCGTGTCCCTTCCGAAATGTCAGATAGGAACAACCCCAGTGTTAAAACTAAAAGCCCTGTGGTGTTTTTGTCGATTAAGCGAACTACAAACATGAACAAAAGTGTCAAAGTTCATTTATGGACCCAATTGCTAAAATAGTTGCAGTAACATGGTCTTTTCGTGTCATTGAATAAAAACAAGATTCCATTAAACATTTTAGGACCCAATTCCAATAAAGTTTGTGAGGGAATAACTGTTAGTTCAAGATTGACATTGTAGTAGAATGAGAAAGGCTTGCGTTTACGTTTCACGCAAAAATTCAGAATAACTTCACAGCATAGACGTGAAAATTGACAAAAATTTCCGTTTTGTGAGAAATTGTAGAATATAATATTCCGTGATTGAAATCCTGGCTACGCCCATGCTTGGCCCGATTCGCGATGGCTCATTGACTATCGTCCGTTTTCCTATGCCACTAAGTCCTATCTCCTTGAGGCATGCAGCCAGCTGCAGCAGCACAAGAAAAGAAACATAATCATCATAACACATGCCAATAATATGTACGACTACTACAACGAGTAAAACACAACACGCCCTTTTGTCTTCTTGTGCGCCTTTGTGGCCTTCGGGTCGAGTTGGGAATGTTCAAGCGCGCACGTTCTCTGTTGTAGAGCTGGTCGTATGGACTTGTTGCATTGATTGCGTTAGACCGTCGTTCGTTGTCGAGTGTTGGGTTGGGCCGTTTATGTTGCAGTAAAATGCGTTTTTCGTCAATGTGTGTCAGTGTGTGCATCTCAGTGCTACGCAGCTTGCATACGGCAAAACCTGCAGGAAATCTCAAACCGGTTTTATTTTATTTTTCGCTGGCTTTTGGAGTGCAGTTTAGCATATTGTTGTCAAAAATTAGTGGCGCAATTTGTGGGACAAGCTGAGCGTTTGAAAGTTGTTCATTTGTTACAATATCTATGATTTCTATAAACACGAAACACAGATATCCACCATATATCATACTACTCTGTATTTAGCTCTCGATAAACTTTCGTGCTGTGCATGGATTCCCAAAGTAAGCTAAGCCGATGAATTCATAGTTTCAACATTATTCAACATTATTGGTGTCCGAAATTCTTTGTTTGCGGATGACACAGCCCGCTCCGCCAAAGGACTGTCATCAGATTGCAAAAAAAATTTGGATAGTTTTTCTTCATACAGTTAACTCTCCCTTACTCGATATTGAAGGGACCATCGAGTTAGGGAGGTATCGAGATACAGAACACATATTTTTCAAATTTTAAACATTTAATTATTTTGACAAAACACATTCAAAATAGTAATTTAAATGTGAAATATAATACAATTTTACCTATGTGAAACTTTTTTACCGGTCGGCAAAAAATCAAAATTTTATCACCCAGGACTAGGCAGTAAACCTCAATTTTACTATCAATTTAGTCATAATATTCAAATTCTTGAATTTTTTTTAACATTTGGAGGACATTTGAAACTTTTCATGAAAATATCGAGTTAGAGAGGTAAATTCACTTGGAAAACTGGAACAGATAGCATCGAGTTAGGGAACATCGAGTTAGAGAGGTATCGATTTACAGAGGTATCAAAGCATGCAAAATTGAAGGGACCGCGCATTCCATCGAGTTAGGGGAAATATCGAGATACAGAATATCGAGTAAGGGAGAGATGACTGTACTTGCAAAAATGGAAATTTTTTCTAATGAGAGGGGTTCCAATAAATTGGTCAGATGAAGTTGAGTATCTAGGGCTCATGCTAGATAAAAAATTAACTTTCAAAAAGCACATTGAAGGCATTCAAGCCAAATGTAACAAATATATACAATTTTGAAAATGATTCTAATACTTCCTTCCTGGTATAGTACTAAAGAGTTACATAGAATATCCAATGTTGAAACACTTTGGAACAAATAAATTATTGCTATCTTCTATTGCTACGACTAATGCGTTATATATTTAGGTTAAGGCTAAGTAGTCCGTCATTCGTTTTGGTAGCCATGCTGATTTTGCAGATTGCAATTTCAAAGTGATAAAACTCAGTTATCTTAAGTAATATTGATTTATAAAAATTTCACTACTTGCGCTTACATACAGAAAGTATGCTGATACTTTTTCAGCAATGTCAGTCCAAAACCAAGTGATTTTCTTCAATTCGCAATCGAGAGACGGATTGGCCACAATCATCGATGCCCAGTACATATTTCAATGACAGCCTACTTCGCCTTAACTGCCCATAACTGCATAACAGTCCCATTCGACATTTTTGACAAATTGGAGTTAACACCGGGGAGAGTCATCAAATGATAAATACTTTTGATCAACTAACTGAAATCAATGAGATTGTTCTAGAAAATTCCAAAAAAATACCAAGATGTTTTGTCACATTGGTAATTGTAACCGCATAACAGTCACATTGAGATTATAAATGAGCCTCGTAATGTAATAGCAATGAAATTTATTTCAGAATTATTTTCTGACTATTCACCTAGTATGCGATATGAGTTGTACAAAATATCAGCCTCAAATAAGCACTTTTGAGTTCATGGTAGTTTTTAGAAATTTTAGTGTCCTCTCATACTGCCATAAAATGCACACTTGGTATTCCATTTACTCAATGCCTACTTTTGTCGAATGTTACAAATATGCAGTTATGGGCAGTTAAGTTATTTGAAACCTTTTTTTTTCTCTTTTAAGCAAATGCAACAACTCACCTGTAAAAAATCTGAACTGCAACGGCAAATGAAATGTAACAAAATGTTAACAAAAGTTTAATTTAGTTACACCAATTAAGGATGAGAGTGTTGTCTAAAACAAAACACCTAGATATAAGAAACGAATGCAATGTTTGAAATGATACTAATAAAGCAATTAGAAGAAAAGAAAGAAGAAAAATGATGCTACAAGCTCTACCAAATTGTAAATGGCTAACCAATTTACCGACATGTGTAACGAGAAAGTCACGATCACTCTTGATCCTGCGACCTATGCTGAATCTTTTCATGCATTTCATATGCTCATCTTCAGCCCTCAGCATCGGTAAAACTAAACCGCTTCCACAGTCTTGTCGCAGTCATCTGTTGAACCGATGAGTTATTTTCGTTCGCTGGTCCTATCTGGTGAAACGTGCTCGAAGTAATGCACTCGTTCGTTTAAGTAGAACCTGCCCAAAATTCATCATTTCATTCGAAAATGTGGTCGATTAATTTAACAAGTAAAAGTGAACGTCGTTGACAAATACCAAAAATTGGCACGTGCTGATTTCCGGTTGCAAGAAGATGAAACTCGCAAGTGATCATTGGATGAACAACAATGGTTTGATTATTCTGAACAACTTCGCTTTACAAACCAGCGGCACCGATGGTGGAAATGTGGACAGTGAATCTCTGGTAAATATGATTGCACGAATGACACGAGTGAACTTTCCAACAACATAACTCAATTTAATTTTAATTGAAAGGCTTCCAATTACTCATGACCGATGTATATCTGACCGCTGCTGCTGCAGAGAACAATTATTTTTCATTCAATTTGTGACGTTCGTTCGTAATTTAAAGAGCAGATTGGTTTGTGGCTGTTTCGTTTATTTTTGCTTCCATTCCATTAATGTTGTTCGACCCATCACAAAACCATACATGAGAGTGCTCGGATGTATGTTTTTGCATTGCTCTTACAACAAGCCCTTCCGGTTTCGGTGATGGCATTCGTTATTTTGGTTCGTTTTTTTTTTCTTTACTGATTCACAGTGAGGAGCATTATGAAAGAAAATGAAATAATTTTCGGAGCCCTCTTCAATTTTTTCGATTCCGCAAAGAGTAGGTATAACCTACGCATACGCCGAAAATTTACTTACACGGAAGATTACTTTCACTGCACATGGTACCGATGAAGAAAAGAGGGGTGATGCGCGTTTTGCTTATTTTGAGATTTGCCGGCAAACGATGCGATGTTTGTTTTTGCATGTTGTAATGCACTTATGGTGGAAGTTCAAATTGTGAATCAAAGTTCAGATCTATGAACATTATATAAATTATACTGAGAGACTTTACTCAGATAGAGAAAAAATAATCATATCTAGTGTCATCATTATGATGCTATTAATAGATAACCTCCCCTGGAATATTGTACAATCAACTCTCCATAACTCAAAATTGAAGAGAACATCGAGTTAGGGAGGTATCGAGTTATAGAACATAAAACCTGTGCAAATACGATCCAAGGGACCATCGAGGAAGGCATGAATCCACATTTGACTATGGGGAAGATCCAAATATGGCGTCCAGTGGCGCGGGAAGTGGGTAGGACAGGTAGGACATGTACTACGCACAAAAACACCTGGGTAGGACAGTCAAAGGATTGTCCTACCCATGACCCAGCAAAAAAAATTTGCGGAAAGCTTGGAAGTAATTCTTGAGAAGTTTCTGGAACAACCACAGAGAATTATCAGAAGATTATTGAAGAATTTTTGGATAATGTATTGGATTGATCTAATATTAGTCGTATCGTGTTGATGGTGCTAGGGATTTTTGAACGTGTGATCACTCTTGATATAATCTATCAAAGCATTGCTGAATCTCTTGGATGATTTTTAGAGCAATTTTTAGAACTCCCACATCTTACTTTCTAGAAGTTATTGACCGATTCAGAATTGACGTAAACATTTCTGGAAATAGTTCTTAGTTGATTCATGAAACATTATTTGACAAAATTCCGACTCATATTTTGTGGCATCATTCATCAAAATATTTAGAGCAAATTGAAAGACTTTTGTTTGCAAAATTTCTGAATAAAATCCAGTGAAATATTTAATGGAGTTTCTGCACAATGAAACAATTTCAAGCATCTTAAGTTTCTCCTGAAAACTTTTGCGATTAGCCGGGTCACAAAAACTACGCAAATTCACAGATTTTTTACTGTTCACCCATTTGTTATCTAGAAATAGATGAGGAAATTACAACTCACTGGTTGTAAATGCTTGCCTTTTGGTCTATTGTTGTCAAATGTGTTAAACAAAATTTATTTGAAAAGGATATGAATATGCGGGGTACACATATTTTTTAATTTGAATGCTAACAAAAGATGATCCAATGGAGTAGTGTTTGATCCTTCGAGAGTAGTGTTTGATCCTTCGACCTTGACGCTTGCTCCTGCGGGGGCGAGCGATGAGGGCAGGATCAAACATGTCGCGCGTCGGTAGTGAAGCAGTGAAAAAGTGATCGGTTCGTTAGTAGTGTTTGATCTTTCGACCTTGACGCTTGCTCCTGCGGGGGCGAGCGATGAGGGCAGGATCAAACATGTCGCGCGTCGGTAGTGAAGCAGTGAAAAAGTGATCGGTTCGTTAGTAGTGTTTGATCCTTCGACCTTGACGCTTGCTCCTGCGGGGCGAGCGATGAGGGCAGGATCAAACATGTCGCGCGTTGGTTGCTAGGAGTGAAAAAGTGCGCGGTCCGTTAGTAGTGTTTGATCTTTCGACCTTGACGCTTGCTCCTGCGGGGGTGAGCAATGAGGGCAGGATCAAACATGTCGCGCGTCGGTTGCTAGGAGTGAAAAAGTGATTGGTTCGTTAGAAGTGTTTTATCCTTCGACCTTGACGCTTGCTCCTGCGGGGGCGAGCGATGAGGACAGGATCAAATATGTCGCGCGTCGGACGAGTAAAGTGAAAAAGTGCCGCGTTCGATTAGTCCTTATATGTATATATGATTTTTCAACAAACTATGAATGGTTCGTCACTGTGAGTGTCGACATAAACTCTGATTCATGAATTATTAATATTTAACTTTTTTTTTTCAAAACACCCCTTTCTTTTTACCTTTATTTTTGTAATTAAAAAAAACTTTGAATGGTTCGACACTACAAGTGTAGACTTCCGAAAGGTTCACTTTATTCAACAAACTTTGGATGGTTCGTCACTGTAAGTGTCGGCATAAGAATAGGAGTGTTAGGAATGTTACATTCAGGTATTTGTTCAACAAACTTTGAATGGTTCGTCACCTCAAGTGTCGGCATAATCATGTTTATATCTCACAAATAATTATTTATCATGGTCTAATCGCTTATCAAAGTGAATCCTGTGACCCAACGATCCTCCCCATTAACAAATATCCCTCCCAGTAACCTTTGTGGAGATGCAGAGGCAAACACGGTCTCCAAATAGCAAAGGTTACACACTAACATTCCTTCCCTCAATCCCACCTGACTGCAAGGACGTGGCCGGCGCCGTTATTGACCCTGTATAAATAGAGGCACTGAATTATGCACACTGAAGAAGATTATGGCCAATCCCAGTCAAACTTCTAGTTGATTCTTTGTGCATTTTCACTGACTTCGGTCAATCACGGAATAGCAACCATTGATATGTGTAGTCAGTCTAAGCTAAGCTAAGCTAAGCTGAATGCTAACAAAAGATGATCCAATGATTGATCCTAAAGATAAGGCTGGTAGTAGTTTTCTCTTTAGATACCTAATCTCTATTTTAATGCAAGTCTCTAAGAAGGCTCAATTTTTATTGGAAGGTTTCTAAAGTATCTTTTTTAAGCAAATGGTCTCAGAAGTATCTTTTTAACTCATTCTACTTGCTTTGAATCCTGATGAAAAATTGTACAGACTCCAAAAAAACCTTCAGAGACTATAACGAGTCCAACAGGATCTTCAAGAATTTCAAGTCTCGGATTCCCTGAAAAAAAGCTTCAAGAATTATCATAGTGATTTTATTCAGAACTAGTTGCCTTGGCAAACTTCGTCTTGCCATCAAGTAGGCTATTTTAAAATCTTATGTAATCCCCTATACAAAATGACACATTTGTCTTCTCCCGTTTTCCCGATTATTTAGGATACTTTCCCAAACTTTTTCTTCGCACGAGCACGTCGCATCCCTTGTGAAACAATGAAAAACTTACGTCAATCCGAAGAACTCCTCCAGAATTGGCTAAAGGAAATTCGCGAGAACGCCACAGCTACTACCTCCGGTAATTTCCTCAGACATTACTTTGATATTTTTTTCGAGAAACCCTGCAAAAACTCCTCCGCCTGTGTCATGTTGAACTTATTGATTCAATTATAGAAGATGTTTTGACCGGGAATCGGGACTTTCTTGAAAAAAGAATTTTTGGAGGAATTCAGATGATTCCTAAAAAACAATTACGAAATTTCGTTTCTATGGTTCTTCTAGGTAAAATCCAGACTGAATTCTTGAGGTATTGTTTACAAAATTCTCAGAAAATTTTCCCCTCATTTTCAATTTCCAGTCCAGTTTTTAGCTTCATTGTGTTCAAAATATACACCAACGTTTGTCCTACCCATTATTACGAACGTGGACGCGCCTCTGATGGCGTCCATCGTTTTTCGGAATTTCTAGACCCCCCTCTCCCCTCTGTCACGCTTTTTCCAATATTGTAAATTTTGCACCTTATCGAACGCGACGAATTGTAATCGTCGCCAGAGAAACCGTCGCCAGAATCGTCGCGAGCGTAAACGTTATTTGCTCTGTCAATCAAAGCAACAGCTGAAACTGACATTTGGAGAATCTAATATTCATTAACAGAAAATATTGTTATCTATACCCTTGAGTTTCCTTGAAATTCCGAAATTATCAACACTATTCTCGTTACGATTTCTATATCAACAGCGTAGTTGAATTACAGTAAGTATGAAAAGTGAAATTTTTTAAACAAGTTCCACGATAAAATGTTATATTTTCAGAAATGTCCAACATAATTTGGCAAAATGTACGTCGGCAACGAGCAAGTCTCAACACAAAGTACCACTGCATCTATGGATTCTTTTTCCTTGGGCTATCACGGCAACAATTATGCGAAATTTACGGTAAAAGCAAATCAACAATAAGTGCCTGGATCGTTTCCTACAAACAGCACGGTATGCTTCCAGAAAAAGAACGCAAATTGGTGTACAGAAAGTTTGGCATAGCGAAACGAAAGTGGATTGTCAAGTTATACATGCATGAACCAACTTTGTTTCTTGATGAAGCCCAAAAACGATTCTTTCATAAATTCGGAACACCAATCAGTCGATCTTCGATAGTAAGGATCCTACATGCAGAGGGTATGAGTTGGAAGAAACTTGAACGTCGAGCGATGCAAATTCGTAATGCTGATATTTCAAAATACTGCAAGGAGTTAACATTTCAGTGGGATCTGCCCAATTTGGTTTTTCTAGACGAAGCGGCTTTTGATAGTCGAGACATGTTACGAAATAAGGGTTACGGATTTGTTGGAAAAAAGTTAATATTTCGTGGTGAGTTTCGTCGACGTCCAAGAGTGTCAACTCTTTGTTTTCTAGGTCAAGGTGGCCTTCTTGATTCGTTCATGACGAAAGGAACATTTACACGCAAGAAATTTTTTGAATGCTGTCGTACATTTGCACTTAGTTCTGGTAATGTAGAGACATACCCCGGATTCTATTCTGTTTGGATAATGGACGGTGCAAGAATCCACTGCGACAAACATATTACTATGTACTTAAGGTCTATTGGGATTATTCCAATATTTTTGCCCCCGTACTGCCCTTTCTACAACCCAATTGAAATCTTATTTGGTATAATCAAGAGATATTTAAAACGACACTATGAAGAAAATAGTTCTAAGGATCTCAAAGCAGTGGTAGGTGAGGCGTTGGTCAGCTTCAAAAATTATGATTGTACCAACATTATGAGGAAGTGTGGTTATACCGAAGGAGGACAGTTCGACCCTAAAATTGGGCTTCATCAACCCACCGAAGACTTTGATTTTTGTTCCGAACTCGAATCCAATTAAGTGTTCCAAGAAAACATTAGATAACCTGTTTTAATTACATATCATTTAAATAAAAAAACAAATGTAGTTTATTTAGTTTTATTTATCAAGTCTATGGTTTTATCACATAATATCACACGAATCCAAAACTCAACCTATTTCTTTCCTGTGCTATTTTTATTATAGTTCAACATATCAGAAAACTAAAAAAATGTTCCGGTTCCTTACGAATGATCAATATCATCTGCATCTGTTACAAAGTTTGCCAGCGCTCGACTGAGTTCATTTTCCACAGGTGCAAGTGAACGTTGCATTGACGTCAACATATCATTGTAGCTCTTTAATTGGATTTCCATTCCCGATACTCGCTCTTCGATCTTGCAAGCTGCAGCGGACAGTTGAGCAGAGTGTTCTCGCAACTCTCTAATATTCCCCTCCATGGCACGAACAATCGTTTTAGCCAGAAAGAGGCCTCGGCGGTTTTCTTCCAGGACCGCTGAATCGTCGTTTGGAGCAGGTCTTAATAATGGTCGAATGTCGTCAGGTGGAGTTTGCTTCATACCCTCGCGTCGGTAGCCTGGTGCAGCTTCTATATGCTCCGCCCAATTGTTCCATACAAATGAATCTGCTGACAGTTCAGGATGCAATGCTTTTAGCTCGTTAATTAGTCCTTGAAACGACTTATTGCTGCATGCTCCCGATCTGTCTGGATCTTCCGGCGACTCTAGCTTCTTCACTAAATCATACATCTTATGGTTTGCTACTGCCAACGAATAAATATGCAAATAAACATCGATAACTTTTCCTCTCCATTTTACCATGATATCCGACTTTTCCTGTAGATCGGATGCTCGATATGTACGTTTACGTTGAAGGTCCTTGAATAGTACAAACTTATCCATATCTTTGTACTCTGGATCCATGTCGTCTGCCCACTTAACCTTTTTAAACCCTTGATCGTCGTACACAAGAACTTCCCGACGAATGTGGCTTTTTACGACTTCCCACGTTTGCTCCAAAACTTCGTCAGCTGAGTTACCAAAAACGTCTAAATCCTTGACGATTAACTTCTCAACCGTTTTTCCTTTGTCATGATGTTGGCCTCGGAACTCCTTTTTATAACAAGAAATCTTGAACTCGTAGTCACTCTCAGCCTTTTTGCGCTTAACAGCTGGCGAATCATCCGATAGATGATCTGTTTCAGATTCCATTTCCGGGAATGCGTCCAGCTCTGGCAGCTCGTCAATGAATCCATCAACTTCGTATTCAAGGAATTCCGCTGAATAATTATCATCGGAGAGATTCAGATACGAATTCGATGTCTAAAATTGAAATAAAAAGATAGCACACTTATGTAAGTCCTTGATAAAGAAATTTCTTACCCTTTCCATCCTCAACGCTGTAGAATATCCCAAAAATACTCGGTTATCTTTTTTTTCGTTAAAATGAGATGAAAATGAAAATAAGAAAATGTTCACTTCAAGAAAACTAACAAAATTGAACCATGCAAAAAACCAGAACAATTCTCAGTTTGTTTACCAATCAGTTGGCACGCACATGACGTCTCATCACTTACACGATAATTTGAAAAGTACCGGGTTACTTTTCTTGCGACGATTCTTAAGCAGTTTGAAAGTGGGCGGCGCGTTTTGTTTTCAAAGAAACAGACAATACCTAATACATGTACTGTCACCGCTTCCGTCTTTTGCAGAGGTTCTCACACTTTTTAAGATCGTGGGCTCTTCTTTCTGGAAATGACGAGGCGCACCGGAACTGGAAAAAACTGAAGTTGGAAAATTATCTCATAGTTTTATAGTGTCACCTGATACGAGAAATACAATGCAATTTCAGCTTTCTTTTCTGTTTGCACAACACAAGTTACAGTCAACCCTCCATTAGTCGATATTGAAGGGACCATCGACTCATGGAAATATCGAGTCATGGAACAGCAATGCTATGGAAAGCTGCTTGAAGAGACCATCATAGTAACCATGAAATTAGATTTTCAGCATTGGCGTAGGAACAGGGGAGGCCGGGAGGGCCTGGCCCCCTCCAGAATCATCCAGGCCCCTCCCCCAGATTTTTTTATGATAGTAAAAATTAAAATTAAAATTAAAAATAAACACGAAGCAAAATCTTCTCAATCAATGTACTTGGCTCTTGTAAGAGACGAATGACCTCCCCCTCATCAAACAACAATAACGTGACTCTTGTTTTTGACAAAAATCTCTTCAGTGGTTACGTTATTTTAGAGAACACAATGCTTGTATTTCACAGCATCAGCGTGACGATTCTGACTTCGGTGAAAGCTTAACCGTCCGGCTGTCGATCGATTGGTTACTGTTATAACTAGCTTCTTGTTGTATGGGAGCGACGCAATTTTTCGAAATCTCATTGCAAAAAAATACCGTTGTACAAGCGACAATTTTTTATAGGGGGGTCTGTAGCCTTGAGGTTACGCTTTCGCATCATAAGCGGAAGGTCATGGATTCGATTCCCAGCCCCTCCACAAATAAAAAAACCGTCCAGCCACCAGAAGACGCCTCACGGAGGACCGTGCTTTGGGGAGCACATCCATCCTCCGTCAGTATCAGATGGTGACTGAGACAAACTGACCCTCTTTGCAGGCAGCTAGCCTCACTAACAGCAGAGCTCTCTCTTACCTGCTCGAAGTGAGAGTAAAAGAGTAGGAGAGAGTGAAAGCAGATGTAAATATAGATAAGTTAAAAACAGATCTGTATCGGTAAAGAAGCTACTGAGTCCGGCACAGTAGTGGCAACGAGCACAGTGTGCCTTAAATAAAAAAAGGAAGCGTCGATTTTATTCCCAAAATTAGTTTCTTTTCTGAATAATCCAAATTATGCTGTTTCACCATAAAGCAGCATATTCACTGCCTTCTGATTTTTCATGTTTTTAGGATACCCTACTAGAGGTGTCAGGTAATAATGATTTCCCTAATGAGAATTCACTAGAGAGACTCTATAATGTTCGAAAAAATAATTGGAAAAATAGAAAAAAATTACTAGAGGAATTTGTCAAACAATACATAGCGGGAATTCTTGTCAAAAAATAAGGCTGAACTTTCAAGGAGTTTCGGCATGATCAAGTTTTCTTCAGATGAATGGCAGAAATTTAACCTGGTTTCCAATCCAAACAAATCTTTAGTTGATTTTGATTCAATTGTTTAGGTATTTTCACATGAATAAATTTACTGAATAATTTGACTAATTTTCTACAGATTTCATCAACATTTTTCAGAAAACTTTTTAATATTCTTTATAGAATTTTAATGTAGTCAAATTCCTCAAGGAATATTGAACGGTAGCTTTAGAACTTTTTCTTGGAAAATAGTCAAGTAATGTTGTCAGACTTATTCAAAGCTCCATTCCTTTCATGTCTTCTTTTTATTGGTAAATTGATTCCGGAGAATGTTCCCGGATGTACCGAAAAAAATCTTTCAACAGTTCAGTATTCCCTCGTAATTCCTCCGAAAAATCATTCATTCTGTAAAATCTAATACTGAGACATTTTGCTGAAAGTTCTACTAGAAATTCTTCTGTGAATTTCTTTAAATATTTTTCCCAAAATATTTATTACAAATTCTTCTGCAAAGTTAATCAAAAGTCCTTAAAAATGTGTCCAAAATACATCACAAATTGCATCAAAAAATCTTTTGTTTTTTTTTTTCTAGAAATTTTGCTTCAAATCCCCGGATTATTCCAGAAATGGAAAGAAAATTGTTTTTGAAATTTCTCTTGCCTTCGAATCTTCAGAGGAAATTTGTTGAAAACCCCCATGAAAAAAAAAAAAAGATTTATTAAGATATTTATAAAGAAATTTTTATTGATCTTCCTTGAAACATTTCTCTTCAAATAATTTCACCAATTGGTCGGTGTTCAGACAGACGGGATTAGATGATATTTTAGCCTTCTAAAGATAAGTACAGGACTGTATAAATTTTGATACAGATGTGTTACGAAATTCATATGCTTCAACATTAAAGCAAACAAGGCAAATATTTGGTAATTTCAAATGCTTGAAGTACGTTTTCCAGAAATCATTCAGAAATACTTGCTCCAGTCTGTCTAAACACCAATTGGTCGGTGTTAGAAATGTTAGAATCCATATTCTTGGTTTTAATTTTTGTGCGATACGAGGGCAGAATTTCTAGAGGCTTTCTGGTAGAATTCTAGAAAACTAGAGGTCAAGGAAGGATATATTTCAAGAATAATATTTAAAGAAGATTTCGATAGAACTTCTTGAAAAATTGCCTCATTTGTAAAATTATTAGAGAGGTTTTAACTATCCTGTAAATTACATAGTTTCTAGATAAGTGTAGAACTAGCCCTCGTGCGTTAAAATACACTCAAATAAAGATTTAAAAAAAAAAAAAAAAAAAAAAAAAAATAGTTTCTAGATTATAAATTATCTTTCATTGCATCGTTGCCCATCTATTGTTCTACCTGCTTCAACATTTTGTTGTTTTCCCTTCTTCGTATGACGCTTTGAGGAACTTCGTACAAAAATCTTTCCATACTTCAAAAAGAAACATTTTGAAGAATCTTAAAACAGGTAAAATAGAAGAGGTTAAAAAAATACAGAATTCTTAATCGTATGGTTCATGATTTCTGAAAGTCCATAAGGAATTACTCAACAATTTTTTAAGTAATGCAAAAGTTTCCCTTCTTCTTCTTCTTTCTGGCATTACGTCCCCACTGGGACAGAGCCTGCTGCTCAGCTTAGTGTTCTCATGAGCACTTCCACAGTTATTAACTGAGAGCTTACTGTGCCAATGACCATTTTTGCATGCGTATATTGTGTGGCAGGTACGAAGATACTCTATGCCCTAGGAAGTCGAGAAAATTTCCAACCCGAAAAGATCCTCGACCGGTGGGTTTCGAACCCACGACCCTCAGCTTGATCTTGCTGAATAGCTGCGCGTTTACCGCTACGGCTATCTGGGCCCCTCTGCAAAAGTTTCCCCTAAGTTTTAAATTCATTAAAATATTACATTATGAGTTTCACTACACTGCATGTTCGGTTATGTTCTTAAAATTACCGGCAATATTTTCGCGTTAAACTTCTACAGTAGTACAAAAAAAATCGATAAAAAAGTTTGTTTGGAATATCTAAAGGTAGGGAAAATGAATTCTTTCTACATCAATATGTTCACAGTAGCATCAGGAAACTTTAAAGTTCATATAAAAAAATTATCTAAGATTTTAATTACACACATTCAGTATAAGTTCCATCTATTTTAACACCAATCGTGTTCAATTAAAAAAAAAAACCGACGAAAAAAGAAACAAAAATATCTGTGGTAAATCCTTCAAGAACCTTATAAGCTTTTCTTAGAGGTACATTGTCAATAAGTTTCAGAAACTCTACGGTTTAATTCTTGAATCTACAACAGGAATTTAGTATTTTTTCCGAATCATATTAAAGCTGCAATTATTCTAAAAATTACCAACAAAGTTCCTTCGAACATTTTTTTGTATGTATAGAAAACTGACATGGAGTGATGCATAGAGGAATTTATAAAGCAATCGCTTAATATGTTGAGATATTCCTGGAGAAGTTTTTGAACCAAAAAATGTAGAGTTTGGGCAAATTTTTAAATGTTATTTATGGAAGAATCCTGAGATTACCATTCCGAAAAAATGGAGCTATTTCTAGAGTCTGAAAAAATACTTGATAAATTTTCTGAAGAACTTCTTCGAGAATTTCAAGAATAAATTGCAAAATCTTAGTAAATCTAATGAAAAATTACTTCAATAAGTTCCCAAATTAATCGTTAGAGCTGTTTAAAGAAAAAAATCTGAGATTAATTTTTGGTAAATTTTTCGAGAGAATCCTAGGAAAACCATAATACGGTTCTCTAAGAAATCTTTTAACAAATTACTCGGGAAAATTTTGAGTTTTTTCACGGAAGAGTTTTTGAAAAAACGGTTGAACGTATTCCGCTAGTAACTTCAAAGGAATATTAGAATTCTCTAAATACTTTTAGTTAGGCATTTTTGAAAACATAAAAAAATATTTTCATGAGAGTTTTGAAGGCATGTGGGATGTTGCTGTGGATGTCTTTAGAGAAATCTAAAAAAAATAAATATTTGTGAAAAAATGCAGATAGATCTGTGGAAAGCTTCACCCTTCACCCGATTCTGTTTTTGCACGGGGGATGCGTACCGTCCAAAAAAAGTTTTCAGTTCAAAATTTCAAAAACCGTGCAAAAAAGTAACACCATTTCTCGCCGTTTCATGCAAAAATAAGGTTTTGGCGGAAAAAAATGTATGGAAACTTTTTTTGCACGGCCGTGTAAAAAATCCGTGCAAAAACAGAATCGGGTGTATGTGTTCTAAATAAAAGTTAATTCCATTATTGAATATAACTAGAGATGAGAAACGCAAATATTGCTTTCGCTACAATCAATGCAAAAAATGTCAATGCTTCTGATGCTCTTTTTGTGAACGAATGGAAATTGTCTTAAAACTATCCTGTACGTTTAATATTCTCCTCTGAAAAATGGAGGTTGGAAAATCAGAAATGAAAAGATTAAAAAAAGATGCTTCAGTTTGCACAAATTTTATTTTAAAAACAAAGATTGAATCGTATTTTTACTGGAAAAATCGAAGGATTATTAAATTAACGCCTTCCGAAAAGATATTCTGTTATATTTGACGGAAACTTTGTCAAAAGTTAAAACAAAATATTTCGATGCAACTTTGCTTTCCCGTTTTTAAGAACAGAAGGGAAAGATCATTCAATTCAAATGTTTTTTTAAAATCTCCAATAACATTTACTATATTTAGTTTCTCTGTTGCAAAAACCATTTCATATAATAAGATTCTCAATGAAATCAGTAACAAATTGTCACAGTGCCCTAGAAACCACCTAGCACTCAACGCTCCAAATCAGAGATATAAAGCAATTGCAGGGCCAACAAGTCGATCAATAGTTCAATATTAGCACTATATGCTCGATCTGGCGAAATATAGGATACCGCGCGCTTATTGGTTACCAGGGTATGACCAAAAAATAGTTTTGGTTGCTGAACAGTGAAGTGCTTTAATGCAACTTAAATAATAAAATATAAATGGCGCCTCTTCTCAACCATAACGAGCTTTGAAATTCTAACATCTCAATAAAAAAGTTCAAATGACAGTCAACAAATACTTCTATAAAAGGGTCTTCTTTGATATCGATAATTTTACAAAAAAAAAAAACTGTTTTCGCTAGATAAGTTTTTACATAGTTTACCATGTTGAGATCAGGTTCTTAAATTTGTAAAGATTATGAGCTAATTTCCAAGTACATTTAGAATAATCTTGCGGCGCCTCTGGAGAAGTGCTACGGCGCACCAGAGAACCGCGGCGCATAGTTTGGGAAACGCTGGTCTTATGAACCATGATACATGCTGATTAACTTGGATGAACTCAAAAAACGGAGAAAGTTTTCAATTATTGCCTTCATGAATGACATTAAGATGAAGATAAATCGAAGTCAAATCGAAGTTCAAAGTGTTCCGCTATCTGCGGACGTGCCTCCATTACCAACAAGCCCCATTATAACTTGTCTCCATCGGTTCAACGTCATACGGTTGATGATGGAGAATCATCAAAACGTAAAAGATGACGATATGGCAAAAAGGTACTTAGCGTATTGGAATAACCAAAATAAAACAAAGTGATCTAAATTAGTCTTGCAAAACAGTTTCTTTCTTAATTACTTACTAGAGAATTTGGATAATCGGTGAATTTATTAGTTACTAGCCGTATTAGACAGAAGGTAAAAGTGAATTTCTTAAACTAGATTCGAAATACTTAAAAGCAGTTAAACTTAAATATATTTGTAAATATCACAGATAGAATCACAGTTGGTGTAGGGAAAGTTGATCACAATTAGCTGTACCTTGGGAAGTATCTACAATTATTCAGGTAATAAGTTACATATCTTTGGAATATCAACTTACAAACAAAACTAAACTAACTATGTAGGAATCACAGACAAACGGAAACCGTACAGTACCGATTTTCAGACCCTACGGAAACTACGAAGTAGGCACTAAACGTGAGTAAAAAAAATAATGAATTTAGTGAAATGATCAATAATTAATGTATTAAACGCATTATTGTATTCCAACAGGGAAAATTTAACGCACAAGCCGTAGCAATAAACGAATACAAATTATCTTCGGCGAGTCGTTTAAATTTTTGGAAAACCGTCTACCATATTGTTGCTGATTTTGGTAACACAAAGGCACACATCTAGAAAGCCAAACAACAGATCAAGCTGAGCATTAATCGATTGTAATCAGTGTATTTTAAAATGCCTGTCAATTTGCAATGAAAGCTCTCAGTTCATAACTGTGGAAGTGCTCATAAGAACTCTAAGCTGAGAAGCAAGCTCTGTCCTACTTGGGACGTAACGCAATAAAGTAGATAAAGATGATGTTTCATGGATCCTGAAAAGGTATGCTTGAACAAATATTTGCAGCAACTCATACAATATCAATGGGTCAGATATTAAATAAAAACTGTTCACAAATTTTATAACGCTGAAGAGGGTGGGTGTTTTACATAGATGCTTCCCTCCAGAGCGTTAATGATTAATCATAAATTTAATCATGATTAATGATTAATGATTATGATTAATCAAAAATGTTAATCATTAATCACAAAAAATCAAGAATTAATCATGAATCACTAATCATAATCATTGCAATATTATGTTTTAATCATTAATCACTAATCATAATCATAAAGATCGCTAGTTTTATTCAGTAATCATAATCTTAATCATAAGCCAAACATTTAATCAATCATTAATCAATCATTGAACAAAATTAAACAAATTTTACAACATTGCTTTCTAATGTATAAATAAATTTTGCATTCTTTATATCGTGTGACAAGAACAATGATAGTTTATGCCCAAGGAAGTTGCAAATCCAACCAAGCACAGAATGTCTTTGTTTAGTATCCATGGACGTTAGCATAAGCGTAAAAAAGACCCTTAAATGTTTCCTCCATGTACGACGGTACATTTGCTTAGTTGTATTTGATCCGAATTCAAAGACCCGGTTGGAAGCATGTGAGTGGTACCATTCTACATGAAGAATTTCTGTTTATAGGGGCAGATCACCAAAATTCGTCCTAGTGCTAGGTAGCCGTTCATAAGATTTCTGTACACTTTGTATGAAAGTCGGAAATCAGTATTTTTTCCCTAGTAGGTGATATTTCTGTTAATAGTTCCTCGCTGTTTTTGTTCAAGTTTGATGTTTGCAATCTACCATCGTCTGCAAAGCGTTAAGTTGATCTTGATTCAACATTTGATGATTATATACGATAAACCATGCTTAAAACTATTCAATTAGAATTGTTCCCTTCAATAATGAATAAAGCCATTCATTTTCATGTTTATGGCTCATTCGTTGTGTATGTCAAAGCGCTAGACATTTAAATTTTTGAACCCCGGGGAAAGCCCTCCCCTATCTGTAATGCTTTGTGTATGAAAATTTTCTAAATTTTGTTTGAGTCGTACCGCATGAGCCTACCCCCTCCTCCTTCGAGCATTACGTGATTTTTGGACGGTGCCTTATAGAGATGCCATTTAATCATTATTTTGAATAATAATCATTGATTAATGGTTAATTATTCAAAGGCCAATGATTAAAATACAGCTTATTCGGAAGATCACATTTTTCTAAGTACATCTCAATGTTATTGCGCTTCAATATCTTAATATTGATATTATAATTGATTTAAAAAGTTTAGTTCCAGGCACGGAAGATTTCGAAACCTTGGGTTCTGGTTCAAACTTTAAGATAGTGCTTCACTTTCACTTTGGAGGAAACATTGGAGCATGAATAAACAACTGATTGAATTTAATCATTTCATTTCACAAAAAATACAGAAAATCACTAGGTAGACAAGCAAATGCCATTAAACTTTTATATGTACAATAAACATATTATCACAAGATAAGCAAGTGAAGTGCTTCGTGAAGCCCAAGCATGCCAGTTCGGTTTTGCGTCGTCCGATAGATTTTGCTGACAATTTCGCGTGTGCTTTCGTCGCCGGAGTATTTTTTTTCCCTGTTTTGGAGCGTCTTGCTGGGTAGTGCTTCGTGAAGCCCGAGCAGGACAGTTCGGTTTTGCGTCGTCCGATAGATTTTGCTGACAATTTCGCGCGTGCTTTCATCGCCGGAGAATTTTTTTTCCCTGTTTTGGAGCGTCCTGCTGGGTAGGTATTTGGGAAGGCCCAATCAAGACGGTTTGTTTTCGGAACGCCAAGAAGTTTGCTGTCAGTGTCAGTTTTGTGTTCAGTCGAGAATGGATTACCAACTGGTGAGTTTGTTTCATGCTTATGATAACACATTTTTTCTTGAAAGCGTAACTTTTATGAAATATTAAAACAAACTTTGTATGGTTCGTCACTATATGTGTCGGCATTATACTTTTTTCTTCTACAATTTCAATATACACTCCCGTGCATAAGTTTGGATTCGCCCCCTAGAAGACATGCAGGGGTGTTCAGTCCATGTCTCTGTGATTGCACGTTCAGTTCAAACTCTTTGAGCCGCATTCGAAAGGTAAAGAGTTGTTCTTGCTTCGTGTGTGTTTTTCCAAAAACATTCTTTGAACTTGGTGTACTGAATTTGTACTTGAAGTTGTGACATTTTTCAGGAAACACACTGAAAAGTCTTATCTGATTTCCTCAGCATTGGGTCGACTGGAATTTTGAATCAAAGTGTCATTATAATCGTAATCTTGTATTCTTTGAGGGGACCCCACGAATTTTTTGCGGAAGGATCTGAACAGTATTCAAAATCAATGAAACAGTCAGACGGGTCATCGTGCAAAAGTTTGGGTTCACCCCTCAGTATGGTGTGTCGTGCAAAAGTTTGGGTTCACCTGAACTTACTTAAATCTGTGAAATCTTAAACCAATCATGAACGCGCCATTATTTGCGCTCAAAAAAGCTTGAAACTATTAAAATCGGTTGAAAAATGGCAGAGATTCTGACAAAAATGATGTGCGAGTGGCTCAGGTGAACCCAAACTTTTGCACGATTTGCATCATACTGAGGGGTGAACCCAAACTTTTGCACGATGACTTGACTGACTGTTTCATTGATTTTGAATACTTTCCAGATTTTTCCGCCAAAATTTCGTGGGGTCTCCTCAAGGAATATGGGATTGCGATTCTAATGACGCTTTGATTTGGAATTTTAGTCGACCCAATGCTGAGGAAGTTTGATATGATTTTTCGGTGTGTTTTTTGAAAAGTGTCACAATTTCAAGTATAAATTTAGTATACAAAATTAAAAGAATGTTTTTGGAAAGATACATGCGAAGTAGGAATGACTCTTTGCCTTTCGAATGCGGCTGGAAGAGTTTCAATTGGACGTGTGATCACAGAGATATGGACGGAACACTTTTGTATGTTTTTGGGGGGGTGAATCCAAACTTTTGCACGGGAGTGTACATACATTTTTCTCTTTTTGACATTATTAAAAATTATCTTTTGAATTGTTCGACATTGTGAATGTTGACGTATTTTCTAAAACTTCTACCATATCGAGACAAAATGCACAGTAATACTTATATGTAATTTTCAAACAAACTATGTATGGTTCGTCACTGCAAGTGTCGGCATTATTCCTGTTTCATATAATTTAAAATATATACATGTAATTTTCAGTTTTCGTCAGTAATAAAAACGTCTTTTGAATTGTTCGACATTATAGATGTTGACGTATTTTTTTTTCCAAAAACTTCTTGAGACAAAAATACAAAACTAGCTTTAAATATAAGTCGTATATTTCCCCCTTGTCCATGGATCGCATCACCGACCAGAGGTGACTCCCAGATCTTTTCCTCCCTGGTGATTGTGGAGATGCAGAGGTATTCTCGGTCTCTAGAAGCAACAATCATTACACCCTAACATTCCTTCCCCATCCCAACTGACTGTAAGGACTTGGCCGGCGCCGTTATTGATCAATAATATTAGATCTGCTAAAATTGCACTTCGAGAGTAAGCGGAAACTCCCATCCCTTATTCATTTGGATCGTAGTGCAATTCTTACCAGTTCCGATCAATCACGGAGTAGCAACCATTGACATGTGCAGTCAGTCTATGCTATGCTACAATAAACATATTATCACAAGATAAGCAACATATTAGAGTTTACCGGGGTTTGCTCACCTTACTAATTCTACACAGTTCTTTTTTTATAAGGTGAAGTACCGTAATTTCGGATGAAATTGATCATTTTTCACGGTTTTTCTAGTCTGTTTTCTATAATGTTAACAATGCCAAACAACTAAATGCAGGAAAACAAGTACGAAGGTGAGCCTCATCGACTTATGTACCGACATTTTCTAACAAATGTCATTTTAGTGTTAACAAATACCTTAAAAATAAAAAATTAGAGGATTTCATTTCGGGGTGAAATTGATCACTTGTCAATGCCATTATTGTTAGTTTCCAAAACAACTCTATATGATAAATTTGAGCTCCCTGAATCCGAATATGCTTGTAAAATTCTTAGCAATGCAATATTTATATAAATAACGAATAGTTAAATTTCAAGAATTACGCGGCAA
The DNA here is from genome assembly GCF_002204515.2 of Aedes aegypti. Lineage (NCBI taxonomy): Eukaryota > Metazoa > Arthropoda > Insecta > Diptera > Culicidae > Aedes > Aedes aegypti. Next base: position 28,623 of record NW_018736533.1, read on the forward strand.
ACGCCTAAATGTATGCAATTTCCTAAGGAATTCAATGATATCTAACAGAAATTCAATTATTTCAACCATATGAGCAAATTGGTACGAGTTTTGGTGATGAAATTTGGTTTGGGGATATATCTCAAGCATCCTCACAAACTTTCAGGTTTATACCATGTTCAAATCCTTGCTTATAAATAGAAGTTCATAGGTGTTTGTCAATACTGCACCGTGCATGATTTTGAAATTTTACGTTATTTTCATAGTAATAAACATTCTTTAACGCAAAAAACTTCACAACACACCATTCGACAAATGTTACGACAAGCAACGTTCATTTACTGCAACTTACATTGATATTTGTGCTCCATTACGAATTAATAAAATCGTGTGATACAATGATCAATTTCACCCTTCTGATCAATTACACCCGATTTTACGGTATTGAAATTCAACTAGTTTTTTACCAAAATTTTGAATACTTTCCCCGGGAAATCGACAAACCTTACATACCGGCATATGTTCAAGTGTTTCTATAACGCTTGAAACATCCGTTTAAGGCAAAGTAGGCCGTCATTGGAATTTGTATTGAGAGTTGATGATTGTGACTAATTCGTTTAACGATTGCGAATTGAAGAAAAACACTTGGTTTTGCACTGACATAACTGAAAAAGTATGATGACTGAGTTTTTTTCACTTTGAAATTGCAAGCTGTAAAATGAACATGGCTGTCAAAACGAATGACGGGCTACTTAGCCTTAAAACGATGTGTCGCAAGCTACGCTTCACAAAGTCAATCAAAGAGTAATAAAAAAAAAACCATTATTAAATTATATGAGATGCCCTAAACACCTTTAACTATGCAACGAATGTATCACACTCTTGAAAATTGGTACACATATGATTAAAAAAGATGGGAAAATTGATATGAAATTTGCGATAAAGTTACATGTCTTCTCGGTGAGAATCGAACTCACGACTCCCTGTTCACTAGATAGGGCGCGTTACCCCTATACCACGAGAAGACTCATGGACTGAGAAGTTAACCTGAATTCGATTTCAACTCAATAATCACGTGATCCTATTTCGCGAAGTGAACCTCTTTCGGAAAAATGAGATACTCATCCAAACACGACGCTTTCTATTGTTGAATGCCTAGTAGCCGAGGGTAATTATTAGGTATAGAAAGACCACACACATGCTGGATGATATTTGTATAGTGCGGGCTCACAATGGGTCGCGACGTTCTAAATATAAATGAGATAGATGATAATTAAAAAAAGTAATATTTTAAAATTGAAAATTTTGATCAAATTTGACATCAGGCACATAAGGGTTAATCATAATCATTAATCATAATTACTTTTCCTACTGCGTTTAATCATTAATCATAATCATTAATCATCTGAAATTTTAATTTAATCATTAATCATATTCATTAATCATACTTTGGCTTAATCATCAATCACAACCATTAATCAAGGCTTCAAAATTTTTAATCATTAATCATAATCATTATTCAAAATAAAATTGAACTTAATCATTAATCATTTAATTAATCATTGCGACCCGTTAATCATTAACGCTCTGCTTCCCTCACTGTCCGTCCGATGACATCGAGCCAAAGATTTTTTTGAAATTCTCTTTCATTTTTTCGTCGCTGCGGCTTGTTGCGGAATTGTAAATTAGACAATTTTCAGTTTATTGTCTTGTATGATGGTTATTTTATATCACTGAATTCATGGAATCATCAAATCGACTAAACTTATCAAACACATTTACTTCCCGAAATTCTCCAAAATAAGGTAGAAATTTGAATAGCAAAACAATACTAAATTGCTCTCGTGAGAGCTCCGTTATTGCGACTTGACGAAGTGGGCATATGAAATATACTTGTTTAATTGATCGGTGTTCAAACAGACAGGACTAGATGATATGTTTGCGTTCTAAAGAAATGATAAGGATTCCATCAATTCTGATTGTTCCGATACTACTTTTCTGCAAATGTATCATCAAACAGATAACCTTCTAGCAAATAAGGCAAATATTTTGATATTTCGAATGCCTAGGGTAAGTTTTCCTGAAACCATCGAAAACCACTTGGTCCACTCTGTCTGAATACCGACCAATTATGATTCGTGGTTTACGGCGAACCAGCCGAGTGGTAGTTTAAGAATTACCGAACAAACTAAATATTACATATACTTTGCAATTGGATTAAATGGACAAATCAATGTGAAATTTGCGAAAAAGTTACACGTCTTCTCTGTGAGAATCGAACTCACGACTTCCTGTTCACTAAATTGGGCGCGTTACCCCTACACCACTAGGCGACTCATGTACGCAGAAATTCTTAATGCAATTTTAGAACTTATTTCGAAATAAATTTATAGAGAGGTCCTTGAAGAAGTTATAGTCAAAATTACTTAGGGCGATTTGGAAATAATTTCTGATGAAACCCTTGATAAACAAAACATACGAAAAAATCCCGGGATTCTCTAAAAATTCGTGGATGTTTTGAAAGATTTATAAACTTCTTTGGAGTTTGGAGTTGGAGAACTCAAAGGAATAAGTAATACTTGGTTGGATTTATTAGATATCCTTGCAAAAATCAATCCAGACGGAAAATATGTAGATTTTTCAATGAAGTGCTGAAAGAAATTTCCTAATGTAAATACTTGTGCAAGTTCTGGAAAAAAAACCACGAACAGTTCGAAGATGAAATGACCTAAGACACTGTCTTGTAGAACTGCGAACGCATTGTCGAATCTATTGGACCATTAACGTTAACCCGCACGAATGATTATCTGGAGGTTCTGTATGGTTCATTTTCTCTGTACATGTATGCACGAGAAACAGTATCGAACGTCTATTTACTTAATTACGTAGATATAGTTCAAATGCATTTGAGGCTATGCGGCATTCGATTAGCACTTATGATTGTTTTGTAAATTCTGAACATTGAGACTTATGCTAAAGGATCATCGCAAAGGTAACTATATCGTTCGTAATGATCTAAGATACGTGTTCTTGGATTAGGTATTTTGATTTATAATGGTAAAATTAGTGATCATTGGGAGGCTTATCATTACAATTGATACAAACGCAGGATCAAACATCTGTGATCTATAATGTTTCGGGTCCATTAATCGTTTAAAGTTACTCCAGTACTACTTTGAATAAAGGATTTAAGATCTACACCCAGGGATTGAATTTTGAGAAAATTGAATGTATCTCTCACCTATCGCTTTCGGTAATAATCATGATTCGCAACACATCATGAGAGTCTATTTCTCTTCTTCTGCTACAGCTCTGACAAAATCGGGGGATAACAGTACATAATAAAACCCATTCAAACCCTGGAGTACTTCTTCTTCTTCTTTCTGGTATTACGTCCCCACAGCCTGCTTCTCAGCTTAGTGTTCTTATGAGCACTTCCACAGTTATTAACTGAGAGCTTATTGTGCCAATGACCATTTTTGCATGCGTATATCGTGTGGCAGGTACGAAGATACTCTATGCCCTGGGAAGTCGAGAAAATTTCCAACCCGAAAAGATCCTCGACCGGTGGGATTTGAACCCACGACCCTCAGCTTGGTCTTGCTGATAGCTGCGCGTTTACCGCTACGGCTATCTGGGCCCCAAACCCTGGAGTACACTGAGGTTTTTTTTTTCGTCGGTCGACGTCCCGCATAGAAAAAAAAAGCATCAAAACGTGTAAAAGACGCGGTAATTAAAAAAAATAAGGTACAAATATTAGGTTATATAAAAACCGACGTAAAAAAAGTCTTCGTGTTTTTCGACATTCCAAGACCATACGAATCATTATGTAGAACATTGTTTAGAAGATCACTGTATTCTCAAAAGTTGATCACAGGAGTTCTGACTTCCAATTGGTGAATGTTTAAATTCAGGATTCACTCACTAGGCGGCGCACAGACTCCAGCCAAAGTCGTATGTAAAAGCAATGTATGAAATAAATTGTCAGCGTAAAAGAGATTTATTCCGCTTGTATCTCAATCCAGTGGTGAGTTTTGTAAAGATGGTGTATTTGACAGAGCTAGATAAGTAACTGAGACCTATTCGCCTGAAAAAAAAACTCTTCTTCTTTCTGGCGTTACGTCCCACTGGGACAGAGCCTGCTTCTCAGCTTAGTGTTCTTATGAGCACTTCCACAGTTATTAACTGAGAGCTTACTATGCCAATGACCATTTTTGCATGCGTATATCGTGTGACAGGTACGAAGATACTCTATGCCCTGGGAAGTCGAGAAAATTTCCAACCCGAAAAGATCCTCGACCGATGGGATTCGAACCCACGACCCTCAGCTTGGTCATGCTGAATAGCTGCGCGTTTACCGCTACGGCTATCTGGGCCCTCAAAAAAAACTCATTAGCTCGGAAAAACACGCCCAAGATGGCTCCAGTTGACAATCATTTAATTTACACATATCTCAGTCTGCTAATTGGCAAACAGGTTTTTTAGTTATATCTTAATCCAGTGAAGAGATACAAAATCGGTGTCTTCGACAAAGTTGAACAACTAAATGAGAACTATTCGCCTAATATCTTATTAGATCGGTAAGAAACATCCAGATGGCGCCAATGAGAAAATAATTTATTTGCTTATATTTCAGTCTCGTGAGTTGTCAATAGAGTTTCCAATTTTCCCGGGATTTGGCTTCCCGGGAAACGGGAAATAAATTTGTCATTTCCCGGGAATTCCCGGGATCCCGGGAAATTCTTAAAAACGCAAAAATGAGCTAATTTGATGGAGTTTTTTTATTTATTATTTTTTTTATGTACAGTTGTGTTCAGAATAATAGTAGTGAAAGCCGCTTTTCATGCAAAATGCTCAACTTTGTTACTTTATATCCTAATGAGCAATCGGCATTTTGGCAGAGAACTACAAATCTACTCAATTTTATATAACAAATTCGAAAATTTTCACACTATCGGTTTAAAAAGTTAAGCATCAGGTGAAATCTCTCAAAATATAGTAGTTTTTCTTTTGTAAATTTTTTTCAGCAACAATTTTTTAAAAAATTGGCTTGTTTATGCATTTATAGGTTGAGTGAAAATGTTGAAACGATGAATGGCGCTTAAGTTTTTTGTCGTAGTGTAAATTTTATGATAATGAAATTGAGTATATGTAATTGTAGTTTACTGGTAATATGTTATGCCGATTGGAAACAAAGTTACAGCATGCCAAAGTTGAGCATTTTGTATAAAAATTGGCTTTACTACTATTATTTTGAAGACAACTGTACATTATATTTAGGCTACTAAATTTGTGTTTTCTTTTGTGAGTAATTTATTATGTTTTTTAAAAAAAATCTGTTTGCTTCATTTTTTGGTAGGCTTGAAAACAAAAAGATTATAAAATAAATGTAATGTGGAGGTCATTCCAGATAAATCGTATGAAGTTCAAATAATATTTGCCAACATTTAATCAGCCTTTTCGAATATTTAGAATAAAAACTAACCAAATAAAAACCACGAAAAACTTTGGGGCCCTATTTTATAAGTCGAGTCGATCAAAAACGACTCCGACTGGAGTCAACTGTCGATCAAAAATTTCGCTCGACATGGCTCTGTCACTCGAGTTTATCGACAGTTGTCACTCTATGTGACTGGATTACTATGGGAGTCGACGGGTGACATCTTGAAATATGCATGCTTGCTTTGATCGACAATGAAACAGACGAGTCCACATGAATCTGCCTCGATTTACAAAATAGGCCCCTTTATAACCCTACTCATTAGAGTTTCCAATCCCGGGAAGATTTCCCGGGAAATGAGATTTCCCGGATTCCCGTTTCCCGGGAAATTATTTTTCTGTTTCCCGGGATTCCCGTTTCCCGGGAAATTATTTTCTGTTTCCCGGGATTCCCGGTTTTTCTCCGAATTGACTATTCATATAAAATAAAAGTCATTGTTCTATTTACTTTTCACATCATACCAACCAATGTCCTCACTAGATCGCTAATTATATTTTGATGTTAATTGGTTGTTTTCATAATCAAATAGTCATTGAGAAGTGCATATTTTATTGACGATATGTTTTTTCCAAGAAAGTTCATATGCAATACGATAGGAACTCTCGGGGATCATTTTCATTATATGAGTAGGGTTATAAAGTTTTCGTGGTTTCTATTTGGTTAGTTTTTATTCTAATATTCGAAAAGGCTGATTAAATGTTGGCAAATATTATTTGAACTTCATACGATTTATCTGGAATGACCTCCACATTACATTTATTTTATAATCTTTTTGTTTTCAAGCCTACCAAAAAATGAAGCCAACAGATTTTTTTTAAAAACATAAATAAATTACTCACAAAAGAAAACACAAATTTAGTAGCCTAAAATATAATGTACAGTTGTCTTCAAAATAATAGTAGTAAAGCCAATTTTTATACAAAATGCTCAACTTTGGCATGCTGTAACTTTGTTTCCAATCGGCATAACATATTACCAGTAAACTACAATTACATATACTCAATTTCATTATCATAAAATTTACAACGTACCGACAAAAAAACTTAAGCGCCATTCATCGTTTCAACCATTTTCACTCAACCTATAAATGCATAAACAGCCATTTTTCACAAATTGTTGCTGAAAAAAAATTTACAAAAAGAAAACTACTATTATATTGAAGATTTCACCTGATGCTTAACTTTTTAACCGATAGTGTGAAAATTTTCGAATTTGTTATAATAAAATTGAGTAGATTTGTAGTTCTCTGCCAAAATGCCGATTGCTCATTAGGATATAAAGTTACAAAGATGAGCATTTTGCATGAAAAGCGGCTTTCACTACTATTATTCTGAACACAACTGTACATAAAAAAAATAATTAAAAACTCCATCAAATTAGCTCATTTTTGCGTTTTTAAGAATTTCCCGGATCCCGGGAATTCCCGGGAAATGACAAATTCATTTCCCGTTTCCCGGGAAGCCAAATCCCGGGAAATTGGAAACTCTACTACTCATATAATGAAAATGATCCCCGAAAGTTCCTATCGTATTGCATATGAACTTTCTTGGAAAAACATATCGTCAATGAAATATGCACTTCTCAATGACTATTTGATTATGAAAAACAACCAATTAACATCAAAATATAATTAGCGATCTAGTGAGGACATTGGTTGGTATGATGTGAAAAGTAAATAGAACAATAACTTTTATTTTATATGGATAGTCAATTCGGGAAAACCGGGAATCCCGGGAAACAGAAAATAATTTCCCGGGAAACGGGAATCCCGGGACATCTCATTTCCCGGGAAATCTTCCGGGATTGGAAACTCTAGTTGTCAAATTAGTGTTTTTGACAAAGTTGATCAGCTACCCAAATAACCAAATAGCACTTTTATTCGCCATGTGTGCTAATATAGTGCTAGTGTACAGCTGACATGCCATGTGTCAGCCGTTAGTCATTCATTTATTTAGTTAATATCTAAACACATAACACTGAATCAACAATTTCACGTCACAATACTCGGTTCGTGGCCGCATCTCTCCATCCTCGGTTCTGCCCCACGCTCGCCATATCGATACGCACTTGATCCGCCCACCTGCCGGGTCGGACGCGAACACCATCTTTGCAAGGTTGCTGTCCGGCATTCTTGCAACATGCCTTATCAGTGTATCCTCCCAGCTTTGGCCACCTTCTGGATACTGGGTGCGCCGTAGAGTTGGGCGAGCTCGTGGTTCGTCCTTCGCCGCCACACACCGTTTTCTTAAGCACCCGACGATCGAAGACTCCAAGTGCTTGCAAGTCCTCCTCGAGCATCGTCCACGTTTCATGCCCGTAGATGACTACAGGCCTTATGAGCGTTTTGTACATGGTACATTCGGTAATGTGGGGGAATCTTTCTTGACCGCAGTTTCTTCTGGAGCCCATAGTAGGCACGACTTCCGCTGATGATGCGCCTTCGTATTTCCCGACTAACATTGTTGTCAACCGTCAACAAGGATCCGAGGTAGACGAACTCGTCCACCACCAAAGGTATCTCCGTCTATCGTAACACAACACTGCTTCCTAGGCGGGTCCTGTCGCGCTCAGTTCCGCCAACCAGCATGTACTTTGTTTTCGACGCATTCACCATTAGCCCGACTCTTGTTGCTTCTCGTTTTAGGCGGTGAACAAATCTGCCACCGTTTCAAATTTTCTCCCAATATATATCCATGTCGTCCGCGAAGCAAACAAATTGTCCGGATCTCGTGAAAATCGTGCCTCGTCTGTTAAGTCCGGCTCTCCGCATAACACCTTCAAGCGCAATATTGAACAAGACACGAAAGTCCATCGCCCTGTCGTAGTCCCCGCCGAGACTCGAACGAACTGGAGTGTTCGCCCGAGATCTTCACGCAGTTCTGTACACCGTCCATCGTTGCTCTGATCAATCTTGTGAGCTTCCCGGGAAAGCTGTTCTCATCCATGATTTTCCATAGCTCTACACGGTCGATACTATTGTATGCCACCTTGAAATCGATGAACAAATGGTGCGTAGGGACCTGGAACTCCCGGCATTTCTGGAGGATTGGCCGCACAGAAAAGATCTGGTCCGTTGTCGAGCGGCCGTCGATGAAACCTGCTTGATAACTTCCCACGAACTCGTTTGCTATAGTTACTTTTAGTTAAATTTCATCAAAATTATCGATTTAAATGACAAAGAAGAACAATAGTTGACATTTTGTCCCTTTTTCTTCCGAAAACGATGTCCTTGAGATTTTGTGTCCATTTGGTAAAATATATTTTTCAACTCTCTTTTTGAACTATTGTCACAGATAATCAAAGCTGAAAAAAAGCAATTCCCACTTTTGAAATATTTTTGAGATTATTGCTCATAAAATGGAACTAATATTAAGTGTTTAAATGCATTGGTTTTAAAGTTATCATTTTTTCAATTTCACAAGTTAAATTTGTGACAGTCCTTACATATCACCTTCGGTTTTAAAATACAGTCGACTCTCCACATCTCGTTGTTCTACATCTCGATATCTCTCCTTATGTCGATGATTTCTTCGGTCCCTTCATTCTGGATATAAATTTTCTCTCCATATCTCGATATCCTCCTTATATCGATATCTCCATATATCGATGTGGTTTTGTGCCCCCGTTTTTCTCTCCGTATGTCGATAAGTACTTTATCAAAGGATACTAGACCAGATTTTCGTGATTTAAAATAAAATCGAGGAGCATGAAATGACGTCTGCTTGTTTATTATTATTCCTTTTTTTCTAACAATGGATCGGTTTTCAATCTAGTATTCATTAAAAATATGTTCTATGTCTCGATCTCTCCCTATCTCAATGGTTCCTTCGATATCGAGATGTGGAGAGGCGACTGTATCAATGCTCCATATATGTCGATGCCAAAAACCC
>NW_018736534.1:0-26826 GCF_002204515.2 Aedes aegypti
AATACAATCCCTTATGAGCAACCGAAGAATAAGCAATTAAAGCCTTTAAATCTATTTGTCATAAACAAATTAAACTAACTAAAAACTCCTCCAATTAAACTAATACTGATTCAAATATAATTAAATTATATCCTAACTTGCATAAAGAAAATACCCGTAATAAACCATACCCTCCTAATTTTAATAAACACCTGCCAAAATTATAGACCCTGAAACAGGAGCTTCTACATGACCTTTGGTAGTCATAAATGACACTAAAAATATTGGTATTTTTACTAAAAAAAGCAAAATTATACATAAATAAAAATCTAAATTATATAAATTTTTTAACTTAATATAACAAATTTATTGTATAATTATCATTTTTAATATAAAAATACCAATTAATAACGGCAACGAAGCCAGTAAAGTATAAAAAAATAAATAAATCCCCGCCTGTAAACGTTCAGGTTGATACCCTCAACCTAAAATTTAAAAATAAAAGTTGGAATTACACTTCTTCAAAAAATAAATAAAATATAAATACTTATGGAACTAAAGTAAAAATTAATATTAAAGTAAAAAGACAATTATAATAAAATAAATTAAACATAATTATTATAACGAACTACCCCTTCTCTAGCTATTAATATTAAACCACAAATTCAAAAACTTAATAAAATTAATCCATAAGAAATTATATCTATAACCAAAATAATAGAAAATCACAAAATAAATAATTAGAACTATTTTAATTATAAATAACAAGTGGCTAAAATAAATTTTTGAACAATTCAATAAATTTTTTTTAAAAAATAAAAAAGAGGATTAATAACAATAACTTATTGAGGTTTAAACGGGTCATATACTTTAATAATTGCTCATGGGTTATGCTCTTCTGGGTTATTTTGTTGGCTAATATTTCTTATGAACGAATAGGAAGACGAAGTTTATTAATTAATAAAGGGATATTAAATTTTATGCCTAGTTTATCTTTATGATGATTTTTATTATGTTCTGGGAATATGGCAGCTCCACCTACTTTAAATTTATTAGGAGAAATTTCTTTATTAAATAGAATTGTTAGTTGATCTTGATTAACTATAATTAGTTTTAGCTTTTTGTCTTTTTTTAGAGCAGCTTATACTTTATATTTATTTGCTTATAGACAACATGGAAAAATTTATTCAGGGGTTTATTTTTTTTCTTCAGGGACTACTCGAGAATTTTTAGTATTAATATTGCATTGATTGCCATTAAATTTATTAATTATAAAAGAAATTTTTGTATATTATGAATTTAATTTTAATTTAAATAGTTTAAAATAAAATATTGATTTGTGGTGTCAATGATATGAGAATTTCATTTAGATCGTGAATTATTTAGTTAATTATTGTAAAAATAGTTTTTATATTTTAATTTTTATTAGATTTACTTTATTTATTTTGAGATTAAAGTTTTTATTAATAGATTTAGTATATTTTATTGAATGAGAAATTGTTTCTTTACATTCAATATCTATTGTAATAACTTTTTATTTGATTGAATAAGTTTAATATTTATATCTTTTGTTTTATTAATTTCTTCTTTAGTAATTTTTTATAGAGACCAATACATGGGAGAAGATTATAATGTAAATCGGTTTATTTTATTAGTATTAATATTTGTTATGTCAATAATAATATTAATTATTAGTCCTAATTTAATTAGAATTTTATTAGGATGAGATGGGTTAGGATTAGTTTCTTACTGTTTAGTAATTTATTTTCAAAATGTAAAATCTTATAATGCTGGTATATTAACAGCTTTATCTAATCGAATCGGAGATGTTGCCTTATTATTAGCTATTGCTTGAATATTAAATTATGGGAGTTGAAATTATATTTTTTATTTAGATATAATAAAAAATAATTTTGAAATAATAGTTATTGGGGGATTAGTGATATTGGCTGCAATGACTAAAAGTGCTCAAATTCCTTTTTCTTCTTGATTACCTGCAGCTATGGCAGCTCCGACTCCTGTTTCTGCTTTAGTACATTCTTCTACATTAGTAACTGCTGGAGTTTATTTATTAATTCGGTTTAATATTTTATTAGATAATTCTAAGTTAATTCGGTTTAATATTTTATTAGATAATTCTAAGTTAGACAATTTTTATTATTAGTTTCTGGTTAACAATATTTATAGCTGGATTAGGGGCTAATTTTGAGTTTGATTTAAAAAAAATTATTGCTTTATCTACTTTAAGTCAATTAGGTTTAATAATAAGTATTTTATCTATTGGTTATTATAAGTTAGCTTTTTTTCATTTATTAACACATGCACTTTTTAAGGCTTTATTATTTATATGTGCTGGGGTAATTATTCATAATACAAAAAATGCTCAAGATATTCGATTTATAGGGGGTTTAAGTATAAGAATACCTTTAACATGTAGTTGTTTTAATATTGCTAATTTAGCCTTATGTGGGATACCTTTTTTGGCGGGGTTTTATTCGAAGGATTTAATTTTAGAAACAGTAATGTTGTCTTATATTAATTTTTTTTCTTTTTTTCTTTTTTTTTTTCTACAGGGTTAACTGTATGTTATTCTTTTCGATTAGTTTATTATTCAATAACAGGGGATTTTAATAGAACTACATTGAATATACTAAATGATAAGGGGTGAACTATATCTTTTAGAATTTTTTTTTTAATAGTTATAGCTATTATTGGAGGAAGAATGTTAAGTTGATTAATATTTTTTAATCCTGAAATAATTTGTTTACCTTATTATTTAAAAAATTTAACATTAATAGTTTGTTTATTAGGAGGATTTACTGGGTATTTAATTAGAAATGTTAATTTTTTTTTTATTAATAAGTCTTTAGTTTATTATAATTTTAGTTTTTTTTCTGGAAGTATGTGATTTATACCTTTAATTTCAACTGTAGGTGTTGTAAAATGACCATTAATTTTAGGAATATATTCTTATAAAATGTTTGATCAAGGATGAAGTGAATATTTTGGAGGTCAGATATTATATAATCAATTAAAAATTTATTCATTATATGTTCAAGAATTTCAAAATAATAATTTAAAAATTTATTTATTAAGTTATATATTATGAGTAATTATTTTAGTAAGAATAATATTATTTTTAAATTAATTTTTAAATTTAAATAGCTTATATTTAGAGCATGACACTGAAGATGTTAGGGAAATTATTGTAATTTTTAAATATTTATAAAAAATAAATTTTTATTTTTACAGTGAAAATGTAATGTTTTTTTTAACTATATAAATGGAATTAAAAATGAAATATGTTGATCAAGAAAAAGCTGCTAACTTTTATCTTTAATGGTTTAATTCCATTTATATTTCTACTTAATTGGAATATATAAATTATTCAATGATATCATTAACAGTGATATACCTCTTTTTGGTTTCAATTAATTAAGATAAATTGAATATAAATTCAATACTTTTTAAATGCAAATTAAATGTTATAGTTAACTATTATCCCAAAATATGGGTGAATTTCACCTAAGATTAGGCCGAAACTAATTGCAATAAATCGCTTCATATTTTAATTATTTCATTCTAAAGCTCCTTGGTTTCATTCATGGTATAAGCCAATTAATAAAATGAAAATAAAAAATAAACTAGTCATTGATCAATTTATTAAATTTGATGTTTTAATAATTAAAATTATTGGTAGGATTAAAGCAATTTCTACATCAAAAATTAAAAAAATAATAGCAATTAAAAAAAATCGTAATGAAAAAGGTAAACGAGAGTAATTTATTGGGTCGAATCCACATTCAAATGGAGATGATTTTTCTCGATCTGTGATAGTTTTTTTGATAAAATTGTTGCTAATATTATTACAATAATTGTAATAGTAAAAATAATAATTCTTATAAGGAATAATATAATAATTATTTATACTAAAATTATTTAGTCCTTGTGATTGGAAGTCACATATACAATTATATACTTTATAAATTAATTACCTCATCAATAAATTGAAATATATAAGAATAGTCAAACTACATCAACAAAATGTCAATATCAAGCAGCTGCTTCGAATCCAAAATGATGACTTCTAGAAAAATGACAATTTATATGTCGAAATAAACAAATTAATAGAAAAGAAGTTCCAATTAATACGTGTAGTCCATGGAATCCTGTTGCTACAAAAAATGTAGATCCATAAACATTATCGGCAATTGTAAAAGGAGCTTCAATATATTCATAAGCTTGAAGAATTGAAAAATAAATTCCTAAAAGAACAGTAAAAAATAATCTTTGAATTGTTTGAGTATGATTATTTTCTATTAAACTATGATGGGCTCAAGTTACTGTAACCCCGGAAGCTAATAAAATAGCTGTATTTAAAAGAGGAATTTGAAAAGGATTAAAAGGTTCAATTCCAATTGGAGGTCAAACTATTCCTAATTCGATTGTTGGAGATAAGCTACTATGGAAAAAAGCTCAAAAGAAGGAAATAAAGAAAAAAACTTCAGAAATAATAAATAAAATTATTCCTCATCGTAATCCTAATGTTACGGGAATAGTGTGAAGTCCTTGAAAAGTTCCTTCTCGAGAAATATCTCGTCATCATTGGTATATAGTTAATATAGTAATGATATTACCCAGTAAAAATAAAGTATTATCATATTGATGAAATCATTGGACAAGGCCTGTAACTGTTGTTATAGCTCCGATAGCTCCTGTTAAAGGTCAAGGGCTATAATCTACTAAGTGAAATGGGTGATTTGCATGTGTTGACATAAATTAATTTACTTCACTAGAATAAAGAGTTCTTAATACTGCAAAAACATAAGATTGAATAATAGCAACAGCAGATTCAAGAACTAAAAGAGCAATTTGAGTAATTAAAATTAATGAAAGAATGATATAAGATGTTGATATAGGGCCGGTATTTCCTAATAAAGTTATTAGTAAATGTCCTGCAATTATATTAGCAGTCAATCGTACTGCTAAAGTTCCTGGTCGGATTACATTACTAATAGTTTCAATGCATACTATAAAAGGTATTAAAACAGGAGGAGTTCCTTGAGGAACTAAATGAGCAAATATATGTTGTGTGTGACAAATTCATCCATAAAGCATGAATCTTAATCATAATGGGAAAGCTAAAGTTAAAGTTAAAGTTAAATGACTAGTACTCGTAAAAATATACGGGAATAATCCTAAAAAATTATTAAATATAATTAATCTAAATAAAGAAACAAATATTAATGTTCTTCCATTATGTCCATTAGGACCTAAAAGAGTTTTAAATTCCTTGTGAAGTGTTAATAAAATGTTATTTCAAATAATTTGGAATCGATTAGGTATTAATCAGTAAGTTGAAGGAATAATTAATAGACCTAAAAAAGTTCTTAGTCAATTTAAGGACAAATTTAAGATAGTTGTTGAAGGGTCAAATACGGAAAATAAGTTTGTTATCATTTTCAGTTTAATTTGTGTTGTTTAATATTCAAGTTTTGGGATGTTTCAGTTGAATTATAAGAAAAACAAAAATAATTTTTAATATTAAAAATTACTAATGTGATAGAAAAAACAAAAAATAAAGTTAATCAACTAATAGGGGCTATTTGAGGAATTAAAAAATATTAGATTAAACTAATTTTTTTAGTTTGACATACTAAGGTTTTGGGTTAAACTAATTTTTTAGTTTAAATATATTTTTCATTAGAAGTAAGTGCTAATTTACTATAATATGATTTAAGAGATCATTACTTGCTTTCAGTCATCTAATGAATTTATTTGAGAAGAAATTCATTTGATAAAATAGTTTATAGGAATTCTTTCAACAACAATTGGTATAAAACTATGATTTGCTCCACAGATTTCTGAGCATTGACCAAAGAATAATCCAGGTTGATTTATTAAAAAATTAGTTTGGTTTAATCGTCCTGGAGTAGCATCAATTTTAACTCCTAAAGAGGGGACTGTTCAGGAATGAAGAACATCTGTAGCTGTAACTAAAATACGAATTTGATTATTTATAGGTAAAATAATTCGGTTATCAACATCTAATAAACGGAATCCATTTAAATCTAATTCGTTGGTAGGAATTATATAAGAGTCAAATTCTAAATTTAAAAAATTTGAGTATTCATAACTTCAATATCATTGGTGACCAATAACCTTTAAAGTAATTAATGGTGAATTAATTTCGTCTATTAAGTATAATAGTCGTAATGAAGGGAAGGCAATAAATATTAAAATAATAGCGGGTAAAATTGTTCAGATAATTTCAATTGTTTGTCCGTGTAATAAATATCGATTTGTAAATTTGTTAAAAAATAATATAAATATAATATATGCAATTATAACTGTAATTATAATTAGAATTAATAAAGTATGATCATGAAAAAAATTTAATTGTTCTATTAAAGGGGATGAACTGTTTTGAAGTCCTAAATTTGCTCATGTTGCCATTTTCTAATAAAAGATAATAATCTTTATATATGAAGCTTAAATTCATTGCACTAATCTGCCATATTAGAAATTAGAAGAAAGTAGTGGTAATTCTGAATAAGTATGTTCTGCAGGAGGAAGTGTATGATATCATTCAATAGATGAAGATAATTGTATAGGGAAAGAAGGTGTTCGTTGAGTAATTATACTTTCTCAAATAATAAATAAAAAGAAAATAACGGCAAATAGTGAAATTGTTCTTCCTAAAGAAGAAATAATATTTCAAGTTAAGTAGCTATCAGGAAAATCTGAGTATCGTCGAGGTATTCCAGCTAACCCTAAAAAATGTTGAGGAAAGAAAGTTAGATTTACTCCAATAAATATTATACTAAATTGAGCCTTTAATCATGAAGGGTTTATAACTATTCCTGTTAATAAAGGGTATCAATGAATAAATCCTGCTATAATAGCAAATACAGCTCCTATAGATAAAACGTAATGAAAATGGGCAACTACGTAATAAGTATCATGAAGAACAATATCAATTGAAGAATTAGCTAATACTACTCCTGTTAAACCTCCAACTGTAAATAAAAATACAAATCCTAATGATCATAGAAGGGCTGGACTATATGTTAATTGAGTTCCGTGTAAAGTTGCTAATCAACTAAAAATTTTAATTCCTGTAGGAACAGCAATAATTATAGTTGCTGAAGTAAAATAAGCTCGAGTATCTACGTCTATACCTACTGTAAATATATGATGAGCTCAAACAATAAATCCCAATAATCCAATTGTTAATATAGCATAAATTATTCCTAAAGTTCCAAATGTTTCCTTTTTTCCGCTTTCTTGAGTAATAATATGAGAAATTATTCCAAATCCGGGTAAAATTAAAATATAAACTTCTGGGTGTCCAAAGAATCAAAATAAGTGTTGGTATAAAATAGGATCTCCTCCTCCGATTGGATCAAAGAAAGATGTATTTAAGTTTCGGTCTGTTAATAACATAGTAATAGCTCCAGCTAAAACAGGAAGAGAAAGAAGTAATAAGATAGCTGTAATAACTACAGATCAAACAAATAAAGGTAGTCGATCTAAAGTAATTCCTGACGATCGTATATTAATTACAGTTGTAATAAAATTTACTGCCCCTAAAATTGAGGAAATTCCAGCTAAATGAAGAGAAAAAATAGCTAAATCAACAGAAGCTCCAGCATGAGCTGTTCCTGAAGAGAGAGGAGGATAAACTGTTCACCCAGTTCCTGCCCCATTTTCTACTATTGAGCTTGATAATAGAAGAGTCAATGAAGGAGGTAGTATTCAAAAACTTATATTATTTATTCGAGGAAAGGCTATATCAGGGGCTCCTAATATTAAAGGAACTAATCAATTTCCAAATCCTCCAATTATAATTGGTATTACTATAAAGAAAATTATAATAAATGCATGAGCTGTTACAATTACATTATAAATTTGGTCATTCCCAATAAATATACCAGGGTGGCTAAGTTCAGCACGAATTAAAATTCTTAGAGAAGTTCCGACTATTCCGGATCATACCCCAAAAATGAAATATAAAGTTCCAATATCTTTATGATTTGTTGAAAATAACCATTGTCGCGATTAAATGGCTGAAGTTTAGGCGATAAATTGTAAATTTATATATAAGAAATATATTCTTTTTAATCAAACTTTATATTCAATAATGATATTAGACTGCAATTCTAAAGGAATAATTAAAAAATTATTAAAGTTTAAGAATTAAAAGATTAATACAAATATTTTCAGCTTTGAAGGCTATTAGTTTATTTAACTTAAATTCTTATTATAAGATTAAATAAATTAATGTAATAATTAATAATCCTATAATAGAAATAAAATTTATAGTTAAAGAATAAGAATTTATTAATATTCATGAATTTTTATTGTAATTTAATATATAAATACTATAAGATATTCGTAAATAATAGTATAAAGTAATTAAAGTTAAACAAACAGCAATAAATAAAAGAAATAATTGATTTATTTCTACTAAATTTTGGATAACTAGTCATTTAGGTAAAAATCCTAAAAATGGGGGTAATCCTCCTAAAGATAAAAGATTTAAAAATATAAAGAATTTAATGTAAGGATTTATTATTGAAAAATTAAAAATTTGATTAAAATGAAATAATTTAAAATTATTAAATATTAAAATAATAGATATAGATAAAATTGAATATAATAAAAAATAAGTTAGTCATAAAAGTTCGTTATTTATTATAGCTATTAATATTCAACCAATATGATTAATTGATGAAAAAGCTATTAATTTACGTAAAGATGTTTGATTTAATCCTCCTAGGGCTCCGATAATTATTGAAAGTAAAATTGTAAAATAAAAAAAATTAATATTTAAATTATAAGAAATAAGTATTAAAGGGGCAATTTTTTGTCAAGTTATTAAAATTAAACCATTAATTCAATTTAATCCTTCTATAACTCCTGGGAATCAAAAATGAAAAGGAGCTGCCCCTCTTTTTAATAATAAAGTAGATAAAATTAATAAATTATTAAAATTATTATTTATTATTCAATTTTCATTAAAAAATATTATTATTAAAATAATAGCAAATAATAAAATTGAAGAAGCGAAAGCTTGAGTTAAAAAGTATTTTAGACTACTTTCTGAAGTTATTAGATTTTTTTTTCCTTCATTTATTAAGGGGATAAATGAAAGTAAATTAATTTCTAATCCTATTCAAGCTCCTAATCAGGAATTAGATGAAATGGTAATTAAAGTTCCTGAAATTAATATAATAAAAAAAATATTATTAGAAATTTTTTTAATTAAAAAGAAAAGGATTATAACCTTTATAAGTGGGGTATGAACCCAATAGCTTAATTAGCTTATCTTTTTATAAAAATTATTTTTATATAAATACATAAATATATATATATTATCTATATTTTAGTGTACGATGCACAAAAGTTTTTGAAGCTTTTGGAAATAGTTTAATTCTATTAAATATAATTTAATGAATAAAGTATAAACTTTATGATTTACCCTATCAAGGTAACCCTTTTCGTCAGGCAATTCATTTTATAATTATATGTAAAAAAAAAATGAATGGTTCTAAATTATAATTTTTAAATAAATTAATGTTTAATTAAAATATAAATTATAATATAAATTTTTATATTATAATTAAATATTTATATAAATTATAATATAAATTTTTATATTATAATTAAATATTTATATAAATTATAATATAAATTTTTATATTACAATTAAATATTTATATTATAATTTATATTAATATAAATAATTTAATAATATATTTATATATATAAATAATAAAATATTTACTTAAATATATAAATATATCTCAATGAAAACATAATTATGGTTCTTATAATAATAATAGAAAATCATTTATATAATTATGGGTCCTAAATGAAGAAAAAAAAATAAATAACTTAATATATAATAAATTTATATTAATATAAAATAGATTTATATAAATTATTAATTAATTATAAGCATAATTAATTAAATATATATTATATATATAAATATAAAATTTTATATATATATATATATATTATATATTAATATATTTAATTTATAAATAAATATTATTTATTTATTTATTAATTAATAAATATATATATATATATATAAATTATTTATATTAATTTATTTTATAAAATATTTATTAATATAAATAAATTTATATATATATATATATATATATTATTTATTAATATAAATAAATTTATATATTTAATATAAAATTTTATATTAAAAAAAAAAAAAAAAAATTAAGGGAAAACTAAAAATATTTAATAATTATATTAAATATTTATTAATAATTATATTATATAATTATAAAATATTATATATTATAATTATTAAATTTAGGATTGAACTAATAAAATTTTATATTAATTAATTTTACATAATTAATAATTTTGTAAATTTTTAAGTTTTATTAATTTTATATTATTTTAAAAATAATAATTAATTGATATAAAATTATTTATTAATAAATAAATATAAAAATATTTAAGGGGTATTTTTATATAAAATTTAGTTTGGTGAGGATTGAACTAATAAAATTTTATATTAATTAATTTTACATAATTAATAATTTTGTAAATTTTTAAGTTTTATTAATTTTATATTATTTTAAAAATAATAATTAATTGATATAAAATTATTTATTAATAAATAAATATAAAAATATTTAAGGGGTATTTTTATATAAAATTTAGTTTGGTGAGGATTGAACTAATAAAATTTTATATTAATTAATTTTACATAATTAATAATTTTGTAAATTTTTAAGTTTTATTAATTTTATATTATTTTAAAAATAATAATTAATTGATATAAAATTATTTATTAATAAATAAATATAAAAATATTTAAGGGGTATTTTTATATAAAATTTAGTTTGGTGAGGATTGAACTAATAAAATTTTATATTAATTAATTTTACATAATTAATAATTTTGTAAATTTTTAAGTTTTATTAATTTTATATTATTTTAAAAATAATAATTAATTGATATAAAATTATTTATTAATAAATAAATATAAAAATATTTAAGGGGTATTTTTATATAAAATTTAGTTTGGTGAGGATTGAACTAATAAAATTTTATATTAATTAATTTTACATAATTAATAATTTTGTAAATTTTTAAGTTTTATTAATTTTATATTATTTTAAAAATAATAATTAATTGATATAAAATTATTTATTAATAAATAAATATAAAAATATTTAAGGGGTATTTTTATATAAAATTTAGTTTGGTGAGGATTGAACTAATAAAATTTTATATTAATTAATTTTACATAATTAATAATTTTGTAAATTTTTAAGTTTTATTAATTTTATATTATTTTAAAAATAATAATTATATTTTTTAATACTTATATTAATAAATATTATTTTATTTTGGTTAATATTTTTATTATTATTTTATTTTACATGTAAATTTTTGTGTGAATTGTTTTAATTTTTAAAAAATTATAATAATTAATTTATTCGCAGTAATTGATATTAATTAAAAAAGAAATTTTGTATTAGTAATAATATATAGTATTGGTAAAATTTGTGCCAGCTACCGCGGTTATACAAATAATGCAAGTAAAAATTTTTAGTATTAGTTAAATTATAAATTTTTATAATATAAATATAAATTTATTAGGTGAAATTTTTAAATTTATTAATTTATTATTTTAGAAAATAATTTAAGCTATAAACTTTTTGTAATAAACTAGGATTAGATACCCTATTATTAAAAATAAATATTAAAATGCTAAAGTAGTATTAGTTATATTCTTAAAATTTAAAAAATTTGGCGGTGTTTTAGTCTATTTAGAGGAATCTGTCCTGTAATTGATAATTCACATTGAACCTTACTTAAATTTGTTTAATTTGTATATCGTCGTCATCAGAATATGTTATAAGATTTAATTTTCTTAATATTTTATTAAATAAAATGTCAGATCAAGGTGCAGTTTATATTTAAGTAGAGATGGATTACAATAAATTTATTTAAATGAATAATTTTTTGAAACAAAAATTTGAAGGTGGATTTAATAGTAATATAAAATAGATTATTTATATGATTTTAGCTCTAAAACATGTACATATCGCCCATCGTTCTTATTTTTAAAATAAGATAAGTTGTAACATAGTAGATGTACTGGAAAGTGTATCTAGAAAGACAATTTAAAGCTTAATTAGTAAAGTATTTCATTTACATTGAAAAGAAATTTGTGCAAATCAATTTAAATTGATTAAATTTTATTTATTAATTTTTTTTTTTTTTTAATTTAATTAATAAAAATAATTTTAATAATTTTAGTTTTAGTATTTTTTAAAGAAATAAATAATTTTAATAATAGTATATTTGTATTGTAAAAGAAAATTGAAATAATTTGAAAAATTTTTATTTAAAAAGGAGTTACGAAGGACAAGTGTATGTATTACTCAGAAAAGCATCATTCAATAATAGCACCTGATAAATAAATATGTTCACGGTGCTTCCCAGACCGTTATTATCAGAAAAAAATCTCTTTAAAATTTGTGCTCACCAGTCGTTTTTTATGACTAAGATGTATGTCTGAGCAGATCAAATATTGTGATCATGCTCATTTCACCATAATTCTCCATATTTATCTGATCCCTGATTGGACTTCTTTATTTATATACAACCTCTAATTAGTTATTAAGGTAACGTTCACAGAAAAAAATATTTAATTTTCAATGTGATGTAAATTGTAGACTACTGTAAAATTTAATCAAATTTGTGTGTTGTTACAACATCATGTAAAGTTATATGAATATACATTCAATTTTCAACTCAAAATGGTTGAATATTACATGATTCTGTAAATTTAAAGTGAATTCGATTGAAAAATAATGGATTGGTCGTTGAAATTTAGGTTTATTTTGATGCTCCAAATATGTGCATGAAAATAGACTTAAATTTACAACATTTTTTCAGCTGTGTTATCTAACCAATAACAGTAAAAAAGTGAGTGCAGTAATTTAAACTGAGCGAACGGATTGTTGAAATGCCTATTTTACCCACATTTCTATTTTAATCGCAATTGTAAAGAGCTCATGCCATAGATAAAAAAACAAAAATCTCATTGGGGCATTAGATATATAAAATGCCTTTATGTATACACTTGAAGATTTTCTTCTGATAATAACGGTCTGGGGAGTACCGTGATGTTGTGACGGCTAATGAATCGGAGATAAACAAAATAAAAAATCAGCCACATACACACGGCACGATACCATTTAGCGATGGATGATACCAAGAGATAGCCAACCCACGGAAATCACACATATAGCCTCGAACGAGTTCTGTTTAGAGTGTATTTTTAAACTGCCACTCAGTCGCCCCACTCGAGCTCCATTTCCGTTTACACAACTGATTATCGGATGGGGCCATACATAGGCGTGATCCAATTCAGCGGCTTATCCATCATCGAGTTGATAAAAGCTACAATCGCAAACACTCCGGATTAATTAAAATCGGTTTATTCGCAGCACCGCACAAGAGAGCGCAGCGCATGTTTTGTTATCGGATTTTGATGTCTACTTAGGTCAGTTAGCCGTGGGTAATCACGGCTTAGTTCAAGTGACCACTCGAGATGATTGGAAGATACAAAATAAATCGCAAGATATGATTAGTAATGGAACATACGCCATAGGGAAATACAGATGAATGATGGTAAGAAATGTGTTATGCATGTTAAGGAATTTTGTCTGCTATATTTCTACATTAATTTTTTGTGTACAGAACAAATTGAACTGAATAATTAAACTAAAATATCCTCTGAAATGCGTTTTAGATCGCACTGTAAGGCAAGACACTTCTGGGATGATATTGAGTCTTGAGTTAATTGCTGCGAAAGAATGCAACACATTAAGGTGAAACATCTTTGAATACAAATATGGCTGTCACCAGGGATGGGAAATGTACTGTCGCAAACATTTACCACCTCGACATTTACATTTTTCTACACGACCATCGAAATCCAAAGCAAACCATGACCGTTCAAAACAAAAAAAATGTCACGGCTCTTCCAAACTGTAATCTTTTTCTTCCCAACGTTTTTTCAAACCCGAATGCGAAATGACTCGAGCACAGTGGTGACACGATTTTTCCAGTTTTCGGGGTTTTGCATTTTTGCTCGATAAAGACAGCATAAAAGTGAACTTGTTTATATGTATCGCAACGGAATGATTGTGCTCTTGCTATAAGCGCTAATAAATTTCAATTAGTTGAAAACACTAGCGAAATATTAGCGATTGACTTGTTTTACATTTTTTTCGATCATTCACCTCGAGATGGCTGCCCGAAAACGGTCAGAGTGGAGTGACAAACACATTCAAGCAGAATTCCGAACTGCTCTTTGGCAAATATTGAATTTTCGTTGATGTGAACCATATTCTTCTACTTCTTGGCATTACGTTTCCACTGAGACAGAGCTTGCTTCTCAGCTGTGATAAATGTGTTAAAATAGAGTATTATTTGTCTACACAGAAAAAAATTATGAATATTAAGCAGCACAATTTGGACATCGACGGAAAATTATGGCAGGCATTTGAAAATTACAAGCGTTAGCCAACAGCTGAAGCAAATATGACCATCTGTCAACGAATCAGAGCCCTTCCAACTATATTTCAGTTAAATCCGCTAGAAATTTACATGAATCTGCCACAAAACAAACCCAGCCACGCTCAACAATCACGCGACCGAGAGAACGCTCCGCATTGTTGACTGCTCTTTCAATCACTTCTCGACGAAACCGCCAACCGTCGAAGCAATTCTGTGATACACTTATTTTACGCAGAACGTGTTCAACTTTCTCCAGCCACTTATTAAGGTGGAGAGACAGTCGAGAGAGCTCGAGCGTGTAGCTATCGCTCCAGAAGTCGCGAGTTCAATTCCCGTTTAACTTTTTTTTTATATATATTCATTTAGTTTGGTAGCTAATTATAGCTCATTTTCAAACCAGCATCAATTTAATTTTAAGATCGCACATAAATATCCATCATATATGCTATTTATGAAATATGAATGATGAAAAATGAAAAATAAAATTTTATCATATTTGTTAAATTCGACTCGCTATAATTTTACAGGTTTCGTTCGTACTGTGTAGGTTACCATTTTCTCCTTCATATATTGTGTGGCAAGCACGATGATACAAAGCAATATTTTTTAGCTTAGTAGTGAAGTTCACACCTATTTCCAGCACAGCCTCCCGTATCGGTACACCTGGAGATCACCTCAGCAGACAGAATCGCAAATCGACCACGTTTTGATCGATGGAAGGCACTTCTCCGACATAACCGACGTCAGAACTTATCGTGGCGCTAACATTGACTCCGACCACTGCCTGGTGATGGTGAAACTGCGCCCAAAACTATCTGTCATCAATGATACGGTACCGACGCCCGCCCTGGTACAATCTCGAGCGGCTGAAACAACTGGATGTCGCCAATACGTACGCGCAGCATCTTGAGGCAGCGTTGCCGGATGAGGGCGAGCTCGATAGGGCCCTTCTTGAGGACAGTCAAAGCAACCATTAACGACGCAGCCGAAAGCATTGTCGGATATGTGGAACGGAGCTCAAGAAACGATTGGTTCGACGAGGAGTGCCAGGAGGTTTTAGAGGAGAAGAATGCAGCGCGGGCTGCAATGCTGCAGCATGGTACGCGGCAAAACGTGGAACGATACAGACTGAAGCGGAAACAGCAAACCCGCCTATTCCGTGACACAAAGCGCCGCCTGGAAGAGGTGGAATGCCAAGAGATGGAGTTGCTGTACTGTTCTCAAGAAACGCGAAAGTTCTATCAGAAGCTCAACACATCCCGCAAAGGTTTCGTGCCGCGAGCTGAGATGTGCCGGGATAAGAATGGGAGCATCTTGACGGACGGACGCGAGGTGATCGAAAGGTGGAAGCAGCACTACAACGATCATCTGAATGGCGCAGAGAACACAGGCACAGAAGGTCAGGACAGCGAAGGCGATGGCTACGTCAGCACAGAGGACAGTGGAAATCAACCAGCTCCCACGATGGGGGGAGTTAAGGATGCCATTCAACAGCTCAAGAACAATAGGGCCGCTGGCAAGGATGGTATCGGAGCCGAACTCATCAAGATGGGCCCGGATAGGTTGGCCGCTTGTCTGCATCGGCTGATAGTCAAAATCTGGGAAACGGAACAGCTACCGGAGGAGTGGAAGCAAGGCGTTATATGCCCTATCTATAAAAAGGGCGACAAACTGGAGTGTGAAAATTATTGTGCAATCACTATCCTAAACGCCACCTACAAAGTGCTATCCCAGATTCTCTTCCGTCGTCTGTCACCTATAGCAAACGAGTTCGTGGGAAGTTATCAAACAGCTTTCAACGACGGCCGCGCGAAAATGGACCAGATCTTTTCCGTGCGGCAAATCCTCCAGAAATGCCGTGAGTACCAGGTCCCTACGCACCATTTGTTCATCGATTTCAAGGCGGCATACGAAAGTATTGACCGTGTAGAGCTATTGAAGATCATGGACGAGGACAGCTTTCCCGGGAAGCTCACACGATTGATTAGAGCAACGATGGACGGTGTGCAAATCATCGTGAAATTCTCAGACGAACACTACAGGGCGACGGACTTTCGTGCCTGTTGTTCAATATTGCGCTTAAAGGTGTCATGCGGAGAGCCGGTTTTAACAGTCGAGGCACGATTTTCACGAGATCCGGACAATTTGTTTGTTTCGCGGACGACATGGATATTATTGGGAGAAAATTTGGCAGATTTGTTCACCCACCTTAAACGCGAAGCAACAAGAGTCGGGCTAATGGTGAATGCGTCGAAAACAAAGTACATGCTGGTTGGCGGAACTGAGCGCGACAGAGCTCGCCTAGGAAGCAGTGTTACGATAGACGGGGATACCTTCGAGGTGGTGGACGAGTTCGTCTACTTCGAATCCTTGTTGACGGCTGACAACAACGTTAGCCGGGAAATACGAAGGCGCATCATCAGCGGTAGTCGTGCCTACTATGGGCTCCGGAAGAAACTGCGGTCAAGAATAATTCACCCCCGCACCAAATGCACGATGTACAAAACGCTCATAAGACCGGTAGTCCTCTACGGGCATGAGACGTGGACTATGCTCGAGGAGGACTAGCAAGCTCTTGGGGTTTTCGAACGCCAAGTATTAAGGACGATCTTTGGCGGCGTGCAAGAGAACGGCGTGTGGCGGCGAAGGATGAACCACGAGCTCGCTCAACTCAACGGCGAACCCAGTATCGTGAAGATAGCTAAAGCTGGAAGGATACGCTGGGCAGGGCATGTTGCAAGAATGCCGGACAACAACCCTGTAAAGATGGTGTTCGGTACAAAGCAAAGGGTTGTTTACATTAACTTTTTCCTAGATATGGGTGCAGGTCGTTAGGCCGAATGCCGTTAGGCCGAAACGGAATCCGGCCAAATGGCCTACGACCTAACAAAATTCGGCTTAACAGGATAGGACCCCTAGATATTTATGAAAATTTGCAATGCCCAGCTAACATATGTAGGTACCTATCCAACGGATTGAACAATTTAAATTATTATTTGTTTGACCTGATGTACACACAAACAATACATCAATTTCTATCCCAAAATGATAACATCGAGATCAAAACCAGTGCCGAAAATTATATGTTATAGAACACAAAGCTGAGTAGCAGGCTCTCCACCAATAAAAACATAACTCAAAAAAAAAAGCATGAGCCCATTTTGCTTGGGAAATAGATGTTTCTGCAATTGTTTGTCCAATATTTGCTGCATTTTTCATCTCGTCCCCAATATCTAACAAACATCCCATTATGTCAACATCAATTGCCAATGCAATGCAAAGTCGTCAATCCTTCCTTGTGTCTATTGTTAATAGAGCTCTTTACTGCACGTCATTTAAAGTATACCCAAACGATGAAAATTGCCCTCGACTGAAAACTCCCCATTGCTAGCAAATAATCAGTTCGTCATGGTCACCAACCAGGGAGAGGCCCTTCTCCTCGTCCCAATGTATATCATTAACAGCTCGTCTCGCACGGTAGGAAGGCGTGCCTCTAGGATATTTTTTTCTCCATCGCTCTGCTGATCATGTGCAGCAAAACTGTAGATAGGTAACGACGAATGCATACGTCGAACGCGTCTTCAAAAACCAAACTCGACGCAGTAATAATAAAATACTGCACAAACGGTGACACACATTTGTGGGTAGCAGATTATGGCTGGGCTGACGACTTGCCATATTTACGTAGGGTGATGGTCCCTGATTTGGGTTGAGTGGAATCATACACCTAAGTATCATAATTATAATCACTGGAAAAAAAATCTTCAGTAGAAAATTATGAAGAATCAAAAATGTTTATTCGATAGGTTAGTTCATCATCAATGCTACTATATGTACTACTAGAGTGAAAACTTAGGAAACTATGAGATAAACCAGCCTTTGTCTGAAAATTTCGATAACAAAAACAATTATTGTAATAACTACTAAGGTCTGCTAATTAATTTTATAAACTTTTTTTTTTGTTAAATGATTCATTATTTTAATACACAATAAGAACGAATCATATAATTGGTTGATTTTTTTTATTAATCTGTAATCGCATTATACATACTATGGTAAAACTTTAATGATTTAATGATTTTTTTTAATAAAATGGAGCGTTCTTTGATATTGTTTTTAGATGAAGTTTTCAATATTTTAGCCAATATTACAATGTTGGTCATGATGTTGTCACCATATTCAACTGCATATGCATACATCCAGGCAGGCACATCAGAAGGCAAGTAATTATTGTCCACGGGCGCTCTTCCATTACGAAAACGATGGTCAACGGAGCAATAAAATTGTCGGTAATCATATTATCCGATGGATGGGTGGCACTTGCGAAACAGACGTTCGTTGGCGTGCGTGCCCCTGGTTACGGTTTTAGATTACCGCTCTAGCGTGGGCTGTGGCCGATGTTTGGACCACTAGCCGCTAGATAAGGAACGTCATGCTACGAAACGAGTACCAGTAGGCTGATGTTGCAACGTTTATTGATGGAATTTCAATGTTTACCTAAATAGTTTCAGCACACATCTGAGATAAGCGCCAGAAACATGGGTAACACAGAGGAAACAATATAAATTCCATGCATGGTAAAAACTACTACTACGTCCGTCATGAGAAGGGTATAGGCCCAGTAGTATTTTTAGAAATAGCCCTGCCGAAATGTCTCAAAAGTACCAAGAGTAGGATAAGGCTCCTTTTCCACAAAACTTTTTTTTTTAATTCTTAGAAAATAAGCCTGAGAAAATAAATGAGCTTAAACGTTAAGTGATAAAATTGATAACAAATCTTGTTATATTAAAGTTGCCGTAAAAAGTAATCAGTTCATGGGGGCCTTCCTTAGCCGAGTGGTTAGAGTCCGCGACTACAAAGCAAAACCATACTGAAGGTGTCTGGGTTCGATTCCCGGTCGGTCAAGGATCTTTTCGTAATGGATATTTCCTTGACTTACCTGGGCATAGAGTATCATCGTACCTGCCACACGATATTCATTTTCATTTATTTAGTTAACATCTAGACAGATAACACTGAATCAACAATTTCACGCCACAATACGCGGTTCATGGCCGCATCTTTCCATTCTCGGTTCTGCCCCACGCTCGCCAAATCGATACGCACTTGATCCGCCCACCTAACTCGCTGCGCTCCACGCCTTCTTGTACCAACCGGATCCGAAGCGAACACCATCTTTGCAGGGTTGCTGTCCGGCATTCTTGCAACATGCCCTGCCCGTCGTATCCTCCCAGCTTTGACCAACTTCTGGATACTGGGTTCGCCGTAGAGTCGGGCGAGCTCGTGGTTCATCCTTCGCCGCCACACACCATTTTCCTGTACACCGCAAAAGATCGTCCTAAGCACACGACGTTCGAAGACTCCAAGTGCTTGCAGGTCCTCCTCGAGCATCGTCCACGTTTCATGCTCGTAGAGGACTACCGGCCTTATGAGCGTTTTGTACATGGTGCGGGCGTGAATCTTTTTTGACTGCAGCTTTATCTGGAGGCCATAGTAGGCCCGACATCCACTGATGATGCGCCTCCGTATTTCACGGCTAACGTTATTGTCAGCCATCAGCTAGGATCCAAGGTAGACGAACTCGTCGACCACATCGAACATATCCCCGTCTATAGTAACACTGCTACCTAGGTGAGCCCTGTCGCGCTCAGCAACACCAGCTATCATGTACTTTGTCTTGGTCGCATTCACCACCAGTCCAACTTTTGCTGCCTCGCGTTTCAGGCGGCTGTTCAAGTCTGCCACCTTTTCAAATGTTCGGCCGACAATGTCCATATCATCCGCGAAGCAAACAAATTGACTGGATCTCGTAAAAATAGTACCCCGGCTGTTGAGCCCGGCTCTCCGCATAACACCTTCTAGCGCAATATTGAACAACATGCACGAAAGTCCACCACCTTGTCGTAGTCCCCCGCGGGATCCAAACGAACTGGAGTGTTCGCCTGAAACCTTCACGCAATTTTGCACGCCTTCCACCGTCGCTCTTATCAGTCTCGTCCATGATTTGCCATAGCTTCACGCGGTCGATACTGTCGTATACCGCCTTGAAATCGATGAAAAGGTGATGTGTTGGGACCTGGTATTCACGACATTCTTGGAGGATTAGTAGTTATTTTCAAATAATCGTTTTTTTATGAGGCATTTTTGGACTAATAGCATTAGTTTTGACGCAGATTGACGGACATAGCGATTTGCGATTCTGAAAGGGCTATTTTTTCACTTTCAAATTATACTAAGAACTTTAAATAAAAATGATAGTGACAAACAAATGGCAAAGTTTACAAATTACGTAACGCTCTATGGAGAGTCAAAAGTTGGGTCAAACGTTATAACTTAAACAAGAATATAAAAAGAAAAACATTTCTGTGCTAAATGAAGTTTGTGGTTGAGGGAGTGTACCATAAATTATAAAAATGGTCAACGTATCAAAATGTTTGCATTATATGAAGTAACGTAATGAAAACGAGAGAAAAGTCGTAAAACCGCAATAAAATTCATTATAATGGTTTAACTAGTTTAAACATAACAATTTATAGACCGCTTCTGGCCAAAAGTTCTTAGTATCATTTGAAAGTGAAAAAAATGTGGTGCACAATCAAAAACGTGCCCATGCAAATTTAATTAATCCGGTGCTCACTTGGAGCATCGACGAAATTGTTTTGATTACACACGCGGAATGTCCGGCCGAACTGCAGGCACCTGTTGGCGACTGTTCGGTGGCATTTCGCGCGGTACCAATCATTTAACCATCATCGATCGTAACCGAGTCCAAAGGTCTTGGCCCATAAGGTCTAGGCAAATTCGTAAATGTATCATCATTGTTGATAGTAATGACTGGTGACAATGTGTGAATAAAAGCGCCTTCTGCACCAGCAGGAAGGCAGTTCCATCAGGTCTTCGGACCAATGCCAACCAAATGGTTTTTAATCTATATCACTGCCAATTAGTGAATAAGGTCCATGGTCCGACTGTAGTGTTCGGTTCGTATGTATAGCCAAATGTGGTCCGCGAGTTCCAGCTTCTTCATCAGTGGTTCCAGCATATTTCAAAATAGTCCTTTCAGAATCACAAATCGCTAGGTGCGTCAATCTGCGTCCACACTAGACTGGCCCAGGTTAGTATGGGAGAAAATTAAAGTTGTATAATTCCACGGGGCACCCTCCAGGATTATTCCTTAGAGTTAGAAGAAGCTTTCCTGAAAGTTTCAGCTCATTTAGTCGTTCCATGAGCTGGCGCATTTGAATTGAAGTTAATATGGGATTTCCAGCTCAAACATATGGGTTTCAGCACTTCATCTACTGTTTGGTTCAGGAAAATCGTTGACCGCGTTCAATTGCACCCAGAATGTCAAAAACACTACTTGATACCATACTGAACAATATTGTAGAAGGATGTATCATGATTAAAATTGATAAAGTTGGTGTTTTAACTATTTGAAGCAGATTCGCTAATCTCATGCTATACTGCTTTGTATTTCTTCAACATAGCCACTAAGCGCATCATAGCCACCTATGATGCTGGGCGAGCTGCTACACAAGGCGCATGCATATATGTGATTGTACGGGAGGCTGATTCAGCCTCACTTTCAATAACTGAAAAGTTAATGAAAACGAGCTCAAATCCACATACAACCTTCTGCAATTATGTTCATTAGGGTATCAAATAGTGTATCTGTCATTCTGGGCTCAATTAAACGTGACCAACTAGTATACGGAACGAAACAGTGACATTGGGTCAATTATCTATATATTTGAAACGAATATCCCATACAAACTACAAATTGAATGCGCCAGCTGGTGGAGCAACCAATCGAGTTGAAATTTTTTGAGAGCCTTTTTCTTACCCTAAGGTTCATATCTAGGGGGTGCCCCGTTGAGTTTTACAACATTTTTGTTTTAGGGCCAGTCTAGTCCACACTAATACCGTAATTTCGGGTGAAATTGATCATTTTTCACGGTTTTTCTAGTCTGTTCTCTATAATGTTAACAATGCCAAACAACTAAATGCAGGAAAACAAGTAACTAAATGCAGGAAAACAAGTGAGCCTCATCGACTCATGTAGCGAAATTTTCTAACAAATGCCATTTTAGTGTTAACAAATATCTCTAAAATAAAAAATCAGGGGATCTCATTTCGGGGTGAAATCGATCACTTGTCAATGCCATTATTGTTAGTTTTCAAAACAACTCTACATGACAAATTTGAGCTCTCTGAATCCGAATATGCTTGTCAAATTCTTAACAATGCAATATTTATATAAATAACGAACAGTTCAATTTCAACAATTACGCGGAAAACGCCTAAATGTATGCAATTTCATAAGGAATTCAATGATATCTAACAGAAATTCAATTAATTCAACCATATGAGCTAATTGGTACGAGTTTTGGTAACGAAATCTGGTTTAGGGATATATCTCAAGCATCCTCACAAACTTTCAGGTTTATACCATGTTCAAATCCTTGCTTAGAAATAGAAGTTTATAGGTGTTTGTCAATACTGCACCGTGCATGATTTTGAAATTTTACATTATTTTCATAATAATAAACATTCTTTAACGCAAAAAAACTTCACAACACACAATTCGACAATAGTTTCGACAAACAACGTTCATTTATTGCAGCTTACATTGATATTTGTGCCCCATTACGAATAAATAAAATCGTGTGATACGATGATCAATTTCACCCTTCTGATCAATTACACCCGATTTTACGGTACTATTAATTCAAAAAAGCGCCATAAAAATCGATTATTCGAAAATAACTATTTTACAATAAGAGATAGCAAGTTGCAATGTTCAGCAAAAACATGTAGTTTTAGTAGTTAAATAATTTTGTAGAAGACATAAAAAATGTAAAAAAAAAATAGAAAAAAGTTATACTAAAATTTTGATTTTTAAGCGTCATTTTAAGATAAAATTACATATCTTTTAATGTATAAGAGATAGAAGTTTGGTGTCTTCGACAAAGTGTCTTGAATCAACATGTGCTACAACTTTGCTAGAGACACCGATCGTCTATCTCAAACAGGTAAAAACATATTTTTTTTTATCTTACTTTTAGGTGATTTTATCACCTGGCCGCTAGTATCAAAAGAAGCGCTTTTACAAATCAAGAAACTTCTCTGAACATTTTTTTTTCACTAAACCAACGGTTTAGACGCTATTCTATTTCGATCACAAAATCGGCAAAACAAAATCACTATGCGTCCCACGTACCCGACGTTGCTTTCAGCTGCATCGTTGATGGCTGCTTTCATCAGCACTCCCCAAGAGGGGCTTCATCCAGCTCATCCTCTTCCGGTAATGCAGCCTCGAGGTGCTCCCCTTATGCAGCTGCGACATCCGGTTGCTTCAGTCACTCAAGGTCATACTGAGGCGGGCGTCGGTATCGTACGTTGTTAATGACGGAGAGTTTTGGGCGCAGCTTTGCTTGATCTCGCGAACGACACCGACATGGTCGTTATTCTTGGTGACTATAACCTGCCAAACCTCTCTTGGAATTTCGACGAGGATCTTAACGCTTATCTACCTGCCAACGCCTCTTCTGAGCATGAGATCACACTAACTCAATCGATTCTCGACACTGGACTCTCTCAGGTGAACGATATTACGGACTGCAATGGGCGTTTGTCATTTGTATCTTACATCCAAAAAATTAGCGACGCATATTCCGATACCTTCTCCGTTCCCTCCGGAGTCCCACAAGGCAGTCACCTTGGCCCGTTAATTTTCATAATTTTCGTCAACGACATCTGTAGTCTTCTTCGCTGTGATTGTTTGATGCTCGCGGATGACTTAAAAATCTACCGTACCGTATTGTCACCGTAGGACTGCTGTGCTCTTCAGGAAGTTCTGAACATGGTTTTGGACTAGTGCGGAAGGAATGAAGTCATCAGCGCTCTCCATTCTTCTTCCCGTACAAACTCGACAGTGGAACGTGTTGACAAAATTCGGGATCTTGGCGTCGTTATTGACTCTAAAGTTAAGTTTATCGAGCATATCTCTATCGTCACAGCCAAATCGTATGCACTATTGGATTTCATCCGGCGCAACACAGCTGCCTTCGGCGACGTGTATGCTTTAAAACCCTTTTTTGCTCCTTAGTGCGTAGCACTTTGGAATATGCTGTCGAAGTCTGGGCACCGTATCATAATGAACAGTGCCATCGCATAGAGAGCGTCCAGAAATCGTTTCTTAGATACGCGTTACGTCGTCTACCGTGGTCCCACCCAGACAACCAGAGTGTACGTATAATGAAACCACCTTTTACATTATGCGATGCTTATATTTTTAGTTTCACGTATAAGATGTCGTGAAAAGGCCTTATACGTACAAAAGTGGAGACGATATACGTGCATATTCAATATGATGAAAAATAGCATGCAATGCGAGTGTGTCGATTTTATTGCGAACTAATTTGTACTTTTATGCGACTTAATTTATGATAACAAAAAAAAAAATTGACAGCTTCTATGGATTGATTCGATTTAGTATGTATGAGTATACGGAACGAAACGAAATGTATACATGAACTCATAAATAAGCGTTTTATGCGAGGAAACTCATCGATAAAACGACTTCATCTACCATTTAGTGCGGATGTAATGCAATTTGTATGAGTAAACGACTTTTGTTCGTAAACTGTTATGCGACTTCTGGTTGTCTGGGCATCGAATTACCGGCCTATGAAGACCGTTGCCAACTAATTCACCTAGAAACGCTAGCGAACCGTAGGAAAAAATTGTGCAGATTATTCGTGTTTGATTATGAATCGTATTGATTGTAATTAAAGCCTGTCCACGATAAATTTCGGACACCCAAAAATGGCAGCAAAAAAAAGTTACTCATAATTCAACAAAAACAATTGTTTATTTCAGAATAAAAGAGTTATATCTACAAATAAACAGTTGACAAGGATGTTAATCCTTCTTTCTGTAAAATTCTCGAACTTTTTTTTGCTGCCATTATTTGGGTGTCCGAAATTTAACGTGGACAGGCTTTATTTGTTGGGTAATATTTATTTTAATGCTCCTGTGCTCACTCTTCGTAATCGTTCTATTTTGTGGATTCCTACTAGACGCACACAATACGCTTTTTTTTACCCTTTTGACGATAGTTGGATATTATTTAATGATGTTTCCGATAAATTTGACCTGAATATCTCTAAAAATGTTTTTGCTAGTAGGATAAGAAATCTAGATTAAGTCACAATCTGTGCAATCATAAGTGTTGAAGATGTAGAACCAATAAATAAATAAATTACTAGTCGATATTAGCGCCACGATAAGCAAAATCCAAAGCAAACCCCCCCCCCCCCTTTCCTGTCAGTAAACGACCAAAGTTCCCACCGGGTTGGTTACCCGATCTTCCCCAAGGTTACTCGTACTACGAGGAGGTAGGGATAGGAGTTGCTGGGCAAGAGGCTAAGGACCGCACAAAGGAGTCTTTTTTATTACTGCAGGTACGCGGGGTACCAATGGTAAGCCATGCCCAGCCATTTACCGCGCCCAAAATTTGCATCAGTCTAATGCGTATAACCCTTTGGAGAAAGGGGTCATCAAAGTCGTAAGTCATGTTTAGAGCACTCTTCTAAATATGTCTAATATGTGTGATAGTGTGATGTATATATTCTACTAAAATTGCGTGTGTCGGTATTACCTCAACAGGGTGTCGAATCTTACCCGACACTCTCAAATTACTTCAAACCTAAATGATTGACAATAATTTTTTTCAAAGTTTCTAGGAAAAAAATGCCGGGAAAAAAAAGAAATTCGGGGAAAACTTCCTTTGATAAGGGGGGCCGGAGGTAATTTGCGGGTGGGGTCCACTGGGGGGTTTTTCCCAAAGTTTTCCGAAGTAGAAAAAAAAAAGGGCAATTTTTGGACCATCCTAGTTTTTTATTCTTAAAATTTTATCTATTGGAAACATATTTCAATCGATCCTACATTTTCACTTTTTTATTAATATACTCGGCGTTCATATATCATCCAGTTTGAATATAAAATTTTATAATTTTATTTTTTTCAAATAATAGATGGTTATCTAGATACGAGGTTAATAAAAGTAATCTATTCTAGCAATAAGAATACTGATTTTTTATAGACAATTAAAAGCACAATATAAAAAATTACTTTTACAATTTGTAAACAAATTATTTGTGCAAAAACGGTTAAGAAAGTGAGTACAACATCTGAAGTAGAATTTAGACGAAGTGTGGGCTTCTAATTGAGATAGAATACAATACGCAATTTCCAGTCTTTTTAAAA
>NW_018736535.1:0-22948 GCF_002204515.2 Aedes aegypti
CACACGTTGATCATCGATGGGATCTAGCATCATCAATGAACGAGCGCTTACCTTCGTTAATAAACGATGTGTTAGGATCCGGGAGGTCTGATGGCCTATCGACTATGACAATGGTTTGTGTAACCGCGAATAAGGTTTGCCGAGGATTTGGGTTCAGCTTCATTATGGTAGAGTTTGAGTTGAATGTAAAATGCTAAATGGAAGTAGTTGAGCTAAAATAATTTTCAAAACAACTAAATCATGCAATGTTATAATATAATTTTATAATTTGACGATGTCGCAATATATTTTTTGCTTACGATATTTGGTTTTAACAATGCTTTTGAAACTAATGGTCTTGTTCAAGCAAGGGATATTTTGAAATAAGTATATAAATATGATATAGTAAATACGTGTCTGTTTGGTAAATTGACCAAAATTCAATCGAATTATAATTTTAGGCAAATCACTCAGCCAAGCAAAATCGGTACCAATTAATATGCATCGATTTTCGTCTATTTTTGGCATCATCCCAATGGCCATGCTAGAACGGTTGTTGTTGTTTGTCTGGGTACGTTCCGTAGCCGCACTTCTGCTCTCGCAATGGCTAGCCTCGCGTTCACCAACCGTCCTATGATAACGTCAGTAGAAGTGGACAGAAATTAACACCTGTACAATTACAGTTACAAATCTGTAATACAGCAAACTTTTTGACTTTTTGGCTATTTGAACTTCAGGATTGTCAGTTATGCTCATGAGAAATAACATTTTTGGTAAAGGTAAAAGGTAAAAAAACTTTGTCAATAGATCGAAAAAATGTCATTTTCATGAGCATAGCTCTGACAATTCTGAATTTCAGATAGCCATAGCGCTAAACGATCGGCAAGAATTTTATCACATTTTTTTGGCCAATTGCCAAAGAAAGCTCTCAGTTGATAACTGTACAAGCTTTTGAAGAACTAGATGCCATGCAGACTTTGTCTTAGTTGGGAGTAAAGCCAAGATCTATCAGTCTTTTAACTGTAACTTCTTTCCCATTGTCATGTAAATTAAGTAATAAGAAACGAAACATTTTAACCTGAACTATTTCAACTATTTCGGCCCTCATAGGATTCACAGTTTTGTTAGTTTCAATACGAAAGCATAAAATAATTTTTCTATGATCACAAAAATCTTTCGCCTCTGAAGTATTTGTCGATACGATTCGCCACCACGATTGGCGATAACGGTATTTTAGTGTCCTCCTCACAACCACGATATGCTCTTGCATTGCGGTGTGGTGTTGGATAACATTCTGTGTCTAGTTAACGAAGATGAGAACGGCGGCGCTAATTGAGAGCTTGTCGATAATGGCTGAAACTTAATTTTATGGTTTTAGAATTCGCGATTAGCTCGGAATGAACAATCCTGTTTAAAACTTAACGATCCAATTAACACACGATAATGGTAATGGTTCGTACAAGAGAAATCTCTAGTAAAAGTTCTTTCCGAAAAGCTCACATTGATCACATTGAATGCATGAAATTTATGGTGAAAGTCCAGAAGTCCCTCTAGTAATTCCAAACTCTAGGGACTTTCAATGTTTCTTAAGCTTTTCTTTTTAAATACATTCAAAGAAGTTCTACTGGGAATTCTGCCACACAATTAAACAACAACACATTTAAAAGTAATGAAATTACGACACAAAACGTTTTCTTGAAGATGTAATGAACAAAACATGTAATTTTACATGTTAAAGGACGCGAAAACGATTGAACTGTGTTCGACATTCCCCGAATCAGTCACTAACGTATTTAAAATTCGACACAAATTTACGTCATTCAGCTCGCTTCTTTTATGTGTATCCCAAAAGAAGTAAATCATATAATTTTTTGGTAGTATACCTCCGAAATTCATTTTTCCCAAAATTGCTTCCATTAACTTCTGTATTTTTTGGATTGGAAGCCACAAACCTATGTCATGGTGGCCCGCTAGACCATTATTATGTAAAAAAAATGTCTATTCAAGTCTGAGCACAGGGCTCGATTTCTACAAAAAATCCCTAGGAGGCAGTAGCGCAACCAAGGGGGGGTTTTGGGGGTCAAAACCCCCCCCAGAGCCGAAAAATTTTAAATTGCTAAATATTCTTGTGAAATTCAGCACTACACATCTTACAACTACAAAGCAATATCTTATTTTAATTCGTATGAATAATGTGAATGTTAGTAATTTTCAGTTATATACTTTTGAGTTGTGTGGTTTTATTCTTAAACTCTTTGTGGAGTTTGATAAAAACCAAAATTAACTGGTAAATACTACTATAACATGCTTATAAATAACAAAAATTGCTAACCTTTTTAAATCAAACTGAAAGCGTTGTGCCAATAGTTGGAACATACGAATTCCTTGATTTATATAAAAGGAGAAAAACATATCAGCGAATGCTATTGAGGTACTTATCTGCCGGTGGATGCATTTCGGTTCCGTAACAAATTTCAAACAATTTTGAGATGGATGTGGATCATGAATTACCGTCGTTGGGAGTGACAATGGGTCAAAAAGGGATGTGTACGAATTATTTATTGAATATCTATCGCAATTTAACTCCAATAAACTTCAAATTTGGTGTGTATGTACTTTGATGGTACATTAACAACTGTTCAAAACATTAAGAAAAATATTTATTCACAGCGGCACCACAAGTTAATGAAAAATGACCCAATCTCACCCCATAGAGAGGGTGACATTGGGTCACTGTAACTGAAATAACTTGTTTTTGATAATATGGTTGCAAAACCATTCACAGCTGAAGAATATTGATGAAATACGATGCAAACAAGATGAAAGGATATCTAAGATGTTTCACAAGTATGATAAACCCACTTAAAAGAACGATTATACCAAAAAATTGAAGAGCTATGAGAAAAAATATGTAAACACAACATTCATCGTCAAGTTTACATAAATTTTCTATTTTTTTCCCTCGAATTGTCTTCAAAGTCTCATCCCCATTGCCATGAAGCCTATTCAGTTTCCCCAAATGTGTACTGAAACAGTGATTATTTTAATTCTTCGCCAATAGTTAAATTTCGGAGCGACATTCCACGATCAATACATTTCAGGCAGATGTTGACGTCATAATCACGATATTTCAGTGTTTCAACTCATTTGTACTTCCAGGAGATGTTTCTATAATATGAAAACACTGATAAATAATTAAATTAAAAAAAAAAACAATCCATTTGATAAAATTTTACGATGTTGCTGCGCACGAAACACAGTTGCTGGATTGAGAAGTTGTCAAAATGCGTTGCATTGTTATTCAATGTACGGAATCCTCAAGTAGACTAGTTTGATGTTTCAGAAAAGCTGTGTTTAGAAATAATAAACACATCTTATTGAAAAAGAGAACTACTGGCACCGTAAAATGTCAAAAAAGTGGACTTGCAATTTCATTTACTGTCGTTTTTGCTTGACCCAATCTCACCCCCATTTTTGATGTTTTAGACACCGTACCGAAAAAAATAAAATTTTTGTTGAAAAATCAAATAGATTCCAGAAAATACGTGTGAAGTGTAATGAAAAGACTTTAAACCTTCTACTCAGGGCCGCATTTATGGGGGTCCAAGGGGGCCATGGCCCCCGGGCCCCCACATTTTAGGGGCACCCACAAACTTTACTTCAAAATAAAATTTTTAGTAACTTTTTCACTTTGAAACAAATTGAAACCAATAAGCAACACTAACTTTACATTACTCCGTAATGTCGTTATGTAATTTTGAGTAACCACTATGGAATTATTCTTTACTTAACCAAGTATATTGAAGACTTCTTTAATACAATTCATGACATTACAGAGCTATGAAGGATCAATACATTAAGATATCGCTAAAACACACAACTTTCAAACTTTGATTAACAACGGAGCACAATTCTTTAAAAAAAATAGCAGTAATGATTATAGGGCCCAGAGAATGAACCCAAAGAGTGAAACATAAGAATTCAACTATCATTGAAAAAATATGCACAACCTTTACCAGTTCCTAAAAACTCATAGACCGGTGCATTACAAGTTTTGAAATTTTATGATTCATGATCGAACCCCATCCCCGAGATAGTCACTTATGATCTTATGATCTTCTTTGGGAAGTCTCGTTTAAAATCTCGTTATTGAAAGTAAATGAAAACCGAATTTAGAACTGTACTATTTAATTCATCTAGAGTTTGTATCCTAGATACAAATGATACTAATTCATTAAATGGTATAGTACTAATTCGATTTCCATTTATATAGTATTTCTATAACAGTTCTAAACTGTTTTGTGATAATTAGAACAAATTTGAACAAACATTTTCTGAGGAAACTATTTCCAGGCCCCACAAATGTTTGGCCCCGGGGCCCTCATATTTGTAAATCCGGCCCTGCTTCTACTAATATAACGGTAGAGGTTAAAGTACATGCGTGATACTTTGCACAGGAGAAATTTAATGTTGTAAATTTTATCTAATTTCAACATACAAGTTTATTGATATAGTAAACAAAAACTACTATTTCTAAAAATGTATATTGTGATGAATTATGTGTAATAATATGTTCCCTAACATATGAATTCTTAATTTTAGTAATATCACCGATATTAGCTGAAATATTTCATAAATCATATTTTTTCCGTTTTGACCCAATCTCACCCCCCAGACCCATTGTCACCCCCATCGACGGTACGTTCAATTTATTGGGTAAACCATACAAATCGGGGGTTCGTTCGAAAGAAGTTGGAAAAATGTGCCCATTAAAAATATGAACGCATTGGCGTCCCACTGCAATAGTAAATCAATATGCTTTTTTACAAAGTCATCCAAAAACAAAGTTTAATGTTCGTATTAAAAATCTAAGGTATCAAAATCACATATTGGTCATAAAATCTTCACAATGAAAGCAGAACTGATTTTAACCTTTGAAATCGATTTTCTAGGATGTCAATCCTGCAAGATGTAACAATTAGTCTACTTCCGGCTGTTTAGTTTTAAAATGCTGATCTTTTTTCGACCTATTGCAACAATAGTGTCAATGATTTCTATTAAAAATTTGCTGTGCTCAGCGATTACTCTCGAATTAATTTTCATTGTTAAAAATCTCCAAAACATAATTAAAGCGCAAAATAGAAGAAGAGCGGTGGAATGGTATCACACTTATGTATTGTAATTTTTCTATATTAATTTTACAATCCAAATAAATCCATTCCTAAAATTTCTTTTGAAATTTGTAAAACCCCCCTAGAATTAAATCCTGGTTGCGCTACTGCTAGGAGGAATCTCGAGAAATCTTGATTTGAAGGTTTTTGCTTAAACATTCAATATAATCAATATTAAAATTTTGCATTACAACAAAAAAAAAACTACTGAGCGTTTTTCCAAGTAGTTGACCAGCGATCAACCAGTTGTTTTAAATTTGTAATGATTTGGATGCTCTGATACGCAAATATCAATATAAGAATGAACATACACGGCACCACTAACCTCCTCCTGATTCATGCAACTTTTTCTTCCGGAATTCTCATTAAATGACCAGCTCAATGTAGTTTTCCTATTTTATTCGCTTAAAAGTCTTTGCTCCTGTTGTCAAATAAATGTGCTTAGAGAGCCAAGAATCAGCGTTTTATCCAAGACAAATTGACAGTGATGTTTAATTTAGGTATGCTTGCATTCATAGTTGCTCTCTTTGCATTATTTTTTGAAAACTGATTTAGTTTTCGAAACACTATCCAGTGATCAATGAAGTCAGATAAGCTTTTATCAAGCACTAGTGTATGAATGTCGTTCCCTTTGCAAGTTACGGGTCCGAAGCAGGTTACGTAATCCGTGAAAGAAAATAATCGCAGTACGAACACGTGTTTTTGCTACACAGGAAACATTATTATCATACGTCACAAGTGATATATGGCTCTTCAAAAAAACTGTTTCTAACTGTGAATGGTCCAATTTATATTGGTTGCCCGATAAACGGTTAAAGAATATAATTGAAGTGGGAAAATATAGCTGCTAATGATTTCATGTCGACAAGTATTCAAAATTATGGAAACTGATAAATACACACTGAGAAAAAATAATTTTAAATATGACGTGAATTTCATAATAAGCAAAATATTCGATGTAAAAATGAAATGACGTTAATTTGATGGTATTTGAACTCAAAAATACGTCATGCTTGTAAAATTGCGTTCAATATCACTGACAATTGTGGTGATTTATAACTTATATTAACGTCATTTCACTTGCTTGAACATATGTGGCACATATGAGGCGAATTTCAATTAGTGTTTCTTAGTCCGTATAGTAAAAACGCACGGATTTAGCTGACTTTTGCACGATCTCTCAATGTTGTATGCCTCACGATTGTCTGTCCACGTTTGAATACACTAAGTTTTATTTAACGACGGCCGACGTATCGCGTAAAAACTCGTTGTTTCAAAAAACGACGTAAAACGGTTTTTGTTTTAAACGATGTAAGAAACCGCAATATTTTCAAAAAAAAAACTTCGTTAAAAAGTCTTCTTGTTTTAAACGTTTCGTGACCGTACAAATTACAATGTAGAACATTGTTTTGCATGAAAAATATCTGACAAAGAAAAATAACGTTGTTTTACGTCGTTTTTTAACACGGTTTCGCTTAGAAAAACTTGTGGGCCTTGGTGGCATTTAAGGCATTTAAGTGCATCGTGTCATGGGATGTGGGTTCGACTCGCGTTTCAGACAACTTTTCGTCAGGAAGGTTTGTCGGTAGATATACTTTTTTTTATTGTCTTCAAATGTGGCACTTGGTTTGAGTTTGTAGGTTATACTATTATTTATTTCT
Source organism: Aedes aegypti (assembly GCF_002204515.2). NCBI lineage: Eukaryota > Metazoa > Arthropoda > Insecta > Diptera > Culicidae > Aedes > Aedes aegypti. Next base: position 6,812 of record NW_018736535.1, read on the forward strand.
AGTCCTTCTTGCAGTAAATCGAAAAGCGCATTCCGCTTTTTTTACTACCGCTGCTTTCCCTGTATGTTATACATAATGTCGGAAGCAGCACACTGTACAGCAAATAAGATGATATAAACAGCGCATTACTTCTTACATTATATATAACGTACAGAATTGTTGTGCTTGTAAAAAGCGGAATGCGCAATTCGGTTAAGTGCCAGAAAGAGTGTGTAACAATCAGCTTGAGTGTGTGTTCTAGAGCTCAAAGGCTGAAATAATCCGAATGATATTCGGAAACAAAACGTGCACACAAATTATCTTTATAAAATCAAAAAACAATTGCCCCAATTTTTCCGAAATCAGAACTAAGAATTCAATACACTTGAAAAAATTGCTTATTCTCTCATTAGATTCGGTGTTACCTTACCTGCGTTTCACTTGGATCACATTTGATGAATGCGTAAACTGCGAGTGTTATGTAACAAATTTACTTTAGATGATCAATAAAAATGGCGCGGTAAATGGCAGGGCATGGCGTACCATTAGTACCTCGCGTACCTGCAGGAATAAAATAGACCCTTTGTGCGGTCCTTAGCCTCTTGCCCAGCAACTCCTATCCCTATCTCCTCGTAGTACTGGCCGGGGTACGAGTAAACTTGGGGAAGATCGGGTAACCAACCCCGGTGGGAACTTTGGTCGTATGCTGACAGGGAAGGGGGGGGGGGGTTGCTTTGCTTTTGTCTTTGCAATTCTGGAGCGTCCTGTACTCCCATGTTAGGAAGCGGCTCACAACAGCGTCTGTTCCCCATGTCAGGGGCGGCTGATCATCGTCCGAGTGCCAGAGAAGGACTCTAAGCTAAACTGCGCACTATGGTCTCCGAACATTTAGGGGGAATGGTCTCCGGAAATTTAGGGGGTTGGTGTCAGGCCCTGCAAGCCAGCCGTAAAAACACATCAGCACAGGAACGTCAACAAGAGAATACGGACCGGAACAATCGGCAAAGACCACAACGACGGAAAAGGACTAACGATTGGACACTCGGTACCTGGAACTGCAAATCTCTCAACTTCATTGGAAGTACTCGCATACTCTCCGATGTACTGAAGACCCGCGGTTTCGACATCGTAGCGCTGCAGGAGGTGTGCTGGACAGGAGCATTGGTGCGAACGTTTATAGGTAATCATACCATCTACCAGAGCTGCGGCAACACACGCGAGCTGGGAACAGCTTTCATAGTGATGGGTGATATGCAAAGGCGCGTGGGCGGGTGGTGGCCGATCAATGAACGAATGTGCAAGTTAAGAATCAAAGGCCGATTCTTTAACTTCAGCATAATCAACGTGCATAGCCCACACTCCGGAAGCACTGATGATGACAAGGACGCATTTTACGCGCAGCTCGAACGCGAGTACGACCGCTGCCCAAGCCACGACGTCAAGATCATCATAGGAGACTTGAACGCTCAGGTTGGCCAGGAGGAGGAGTTCAGACTGATGATTGGAAAGTTCAGCGCCCACGGCTGACGAACGAGAACGGCCTACGACTGATAGATTTTGCCGCCTCCAAGAATATGGCCATTCGTAGCACCTATTTCCAGCACAGCCTCCCGTATCGGTACACCTGGAGATCACCTCAGCAGAATACGGACAGCAGAATCGCAAATCGACCACGTTTTGATCGATGGACGGCACTTCTCCGACATAACCGACATCAGAACCTATCGTGGCGCTAACATTGACTCCGACCACTACCTGGTGATGGTGAAACTGCGTTCAAAACTATCCGTCATCAATGATGTACGGTACCGACGCCCGCCCCGGTACAATCTCGAGCGGCTGAAACAACCGGATGTCGCCAATGCGTACGCGCAGCATCTTGAGGCAGCGTTGCCGGATGAGGGCGAGCTCGATAGGGCCCCTCTTGAGGACTGCTGGAGGACAGTCAAAGCAGCAATTAACGACGCTGCCGAAAGCATTGTCGGATATGTGGAACGGAGCTCAAGAAACGATTGGTTCGACGAGGAGTGCCAGGAGGTTTTAGAGGAGAAGAATGCAGCGCGAGCTGCATAGCTGCAGCATGGTACGCGGCAAAACGTGGAACGATACAGACAGAAGCGGAAACAGCAAACCCGCCTATTCCGGGACAAAAAGCGCCGCCTGGAAGAGGTGGAATGCCAAGAGATGGAGTTGCTGTACCGTTCTCAAGAAACACGGAAGTTCTATCAGAAGCTCAACACATCCCGCAAAGGCTTCGTGCCGCGAGCTGAGATATGCCGGGATAAGGATGGGAGCATCTTAACGGACGGACGCGAGGTGATCGAAAGGTGAAAGCAGCACTACGATGAACACCTGAATAGCGCAGAGAACACAGGCACAGAAGGTCAGGACAACGAAGGCGATGGCTACGTCAGCACAGCGGACAGCGGAAACCAACCAGCTCCCACGATGGGGGAAGTTAAGGATGCCATTCAACAGCTCAAGAACAACAAGGCCGCTGGCAAGGATGGTATCGGAGCCGAACTCATCAAGATGGGCCCGGACAGGTTGGCCGTTTGTCTGCATCGGCTGATAGTCAGAATCTGGGAAACGGAACAACTACCGGAGGAGTGGAAGCAAGGCGTTATATGCCCTATCTATAAAAAGGGCGACAAACTGGAGTGTGAAAATTATCGTGCAATCACCATCCTAAACGCCGCCTACAAAGTGCTATCCCAGATTCTCTTCCGTCGTCTATCACCTATATCAAACGAGTTCGTGGGAAGTTATCAAGCAGGTTTCATCGATGGCCGCTCGACAACGGACCAGATCTTTTCCGTGCGGCAAATCCTCCAGAAATGCCGTGAGTACCAGGTCCCTACGCACCATTTGTTCATCGATTTTAAGGCGGCATACGATATATCGACCGCGTAGAGCTATGGAAGATCATGGACGAGAACAGCTTTCCCGGTAAGCTCACAAGATTGATCAGAGCAACGTTGGACGGTGTGCAAAACTGCGTGAAGATCTCGGGCGAACACTCCAGTTCGTTCGAGTCTCGGCGAGGACTACGACAGGGCGATGGACTTTCGTGCCTGTTGTTCAATATTGCGCTTGAAGGTGTTATGCGGAGAGCCGGACTTATCAGTCGAGGCACGATTTTCACGAGATCCGGACAATTTGTTTGCTTCGCGGACGATGGATATGCGCATATCGAATACCGAAGGTTTTCATAATCTTCTTGATGCTAAATGAATGAACAGAACGTATCTTAATTAATACATAAAATCGGATCATCAGTTTGAGCCCCAATCAGCAATAAAAGAAGCAAAAAACATGCAACACAACATCGAAAAGTATACAAAAAAATCCAACAGCAACGGCGAAAAGCGAGCGAGGGAGGAGGTTATTATTATTTTTGTTTTGATTCGCCTTCTCGGAGGCGTTACGCTTTTTTGACAGAAACATGAATGTATAGCACTAAAGCAGCCCATTATTACGCCAAAACTTGCTTTGAGACATCACGCCATGCAGCTATACGGCCAATGAGCATTAAACACTGCCGTATTGGCATATATAATGCTGAACGGATGCTGCTTCAAGTGCTCATTGGTTGCCTGGGTTAAAATGCATAAAATCTAATTCTTCGTCTTCTTGACATTACATTTCCACTGGGACAATGATTACCTCGGCATAGCACATTATATTATTGGGTTGAGTTGATATCCAGCTCTTCCTCGAGGTGACTCTTTTGATTTCAAAACATGCCTCCTTGTCGAAACAGGATGGGAAGTTCTTGAAAGGCATGTTAACCCTCTAATACCCTACTTCGCCTCTAGAATTTTGTGTATTTTTCTTCAGCTTGGAAATCAAAATTATTTTATTTTTAGCTTGAATCTTGGGCCATAAAAAATATTATACAACTTTTGAACTTTTGTTTGGGTTTTTGGATTTTTTTTTTGGAATTGTGTGTGTTAAATGCCTGGGTCTTATTTAACGTGTAATACAAAAATTTGCACATTTTGTATTTTTATGCAATCAACCTACCACAGAAGTAGAGCCTGGTGGAATTCAAATAATTTCGAAACAATGTTTCCGTTAGTTACACGAAACATAAAATATGTTCCAGAAAAAAATAACATATTTTATATTTTCAAAAATACTGCAAAAACTAAAATTTTTATTTTTATCAATAATCGGTACCCAAAAGAGGTTTCAAGAAAAAATAAAAAAAGGATAGGGATGTTCAAAAATGAAAATTAGAAAGATCAAAAACCCAAGTTCACAAATTAGCGAATAATAATAAAATATTGTCCAAAACGTGGTTAGATCGATTTAAGATGGCGAAAATGATACTTAGATCGAAAATAAGAATTTGGGTCTTAGAGGTTTCATAAGTTATTGGTCTGATCTGGCTTCACTGGGACAGAGCCTGCTTATCAGCTTAGTCTTCTAAATACACTTCCACAGTTTCAAGGCTTTTGGCTTTGCAATCTGTGAAAACGGCAAATGCGATTTATCCTTGACAACCTAAGTTCATTTTGCAGTATATACAGTCAACTCACTCTTACTCTATATTTGTTATCTCGTTATCGAGTTAAAGAACCATTGAAAAAATTGGTTTTCATGCTACTTCGATGGTCCCTTGCATCGCATTTGCACTGGTTTTGTGTTCTATAACCTCCCTAACTCGATGGTTCCTTCAATATCGAGTTATGAAGAGTTGACTGTATTCAGTTTTAATGTTATCATTTTCCTTGGAATACGTGTTGTCTAATTTCCACCCTATCTCACTCTACGCCGTCTCTGATTCTCAGAAAAGTGTGCTCCTACTATTATCTCGCCAATCGGCGCACAGGTCTGCAGCATACAGTCGGGTTTTCCACAAAGCTGAGCAACCAACAACCTCTGCTCATTGAAGTCGGCAAGAGAGTGAGTGAACAATGGGTGCTCTCGAGTGTAACACCCGGCGCTTCAGTCCTTGTGATGACAGTGAAAAGTGAGTGTAATATTACCTGGTGTGACTTGCGCGTTCTCTCTTCCCGTGCTTGCCGTATTTTGCCTTTGATAATCCATTCCGAGTTTTCCGCTTTTTATTTATTATTTTCGTTCGTTCGCGTGATGGACAGCTTAAGGATGGGACAGAATGGTCTCCAGTGGTGGAGGATGGAGACGTGCCATCGTACAGATCCATTAAATGGTTAGGGGACAAGAGGGTGATGACTCGCGGGCGGTCTGAAAAGCGGAGGAGTATTTGGGCGGCTGCCAGACGCAGATGTACAGGGGAGAAACGTTGTTTGTGTGACAACACTTACAGTTCGGCATTATTGGTGGGTAACAAATGAAAATAAAGAGTCGTTATCCGTTGAACGGTGGAAATCATGATGCGCGCTGCAATCGGCAGTTAAACGAGGTAATTGAGCGTTATCGTTTGTGTTTTAAATTAAAAGAAAGAAAAGGAAACCTCGCAATCATTGGGATCAGGTTAATTATTGTAATGATACGATTCCATAGATATGATTGGACATTGTTACTGGAACAGTGGTGCTCAAGCAAGAACGTATAGCGGGCCATATCAAGATTTTCCATTTGTGATACAAGCATTAAATAATTTAACTATTTTATAAATACAAATGAATCTTAGACTACGCTCACCACATAAGAAGGGGTTATGGTCCGAAAGGCAACGAACTAGATCTTTAATCCGTATAGGCCTGAGTGAAAGCAAAATTGCTAAAACCAGAAGAACTCAGGAATATTTCTGTGGACGGAGTTATTCCGGTGAGTCACTGCGTCAAGTCGGGTAAAAAAAATTTTTTTGGGACATGCCTAGTCATCTTTATTTATTTGCGATGACATTTATTTTAATTTTCATAAATCATTAGGATCTATTATTCAACATTATAAATGCAGAGGTTTGCATCGATTAGAATATACCGGATGTGGCCACTCGGAATTGATGCCTTGAAGAACCGACTTGATGGATATTAAACCATTTCAATTTTCGAGCACTATCGATCACTAAAATGCGTTTCCATGAGCTTGGTACAGATGTTTGGGATACAAAAACTTTACCATAATTTTGAGGCATCCCGGAGTCCCGAAAACAGTCATTTGTAAAGTCAGTCAAATACAGGACACATGGTTATCCAATTCAAACGTTTCTCAAAAGCTTTGCGCTGATGCGTTAATTTTAAATTTCCATGACGGTGGCCACAATTGTGCTACTTTTCCCCGAATGTCGTTTCCCCAGATGTTGTTTCCTTGAACACCAGTTCTTCGAATGACCCTTTTTCCCGAATGATCCGTTTCTCCGAAAAGTGATGCAGATCAAATAGGTGCTACACTTATCATCAGTGGCAGAATGGCGAACTAGAAAGAACGATAAGCAATCAAAAGAAAGTGGTATTCGACCATTCTCCATTATACTCATGTTGCCAAAAATGCTGACGATGCTGAAGCTCAAAAGAACCGCCAATAAAATTAAGAAGGGTGCATATCAGATGATCAGTTCATTCACCACCTTGAAATCTTTAAGGTCATGACAACTATGAGATCCAAAAATTGGGGTGGGTAATGTTTGTTACATTACTGCGGGTTGACGTAGGACTACTATGGACACAACTTCGATCAATTCTGATTCAGAATCTAGCAACAGTGTGGTAGCTTTCTGCAGATGATAGGATGTTTGATGATAGATGATAGGTGCTGTGATTGTGAGTACCATAAAACGGGGTAACTTTGGTAGTTTTTTTTCTAAGGAAACTTGAATATTTATGCATGTTGTTTCAAAGAATTACATTTAATATTTTTAAAACAAGTACTGACATTCTAGCTATCGATTGCACTAGATTGCCAAAACATTCATTCTGAATGGATATATTATTTTTCATATAATCGAAAGTCGGTTTTCTGTTTTGGGGTAACTTTGATAATGGAGTATAAATCGAACAGAATAAATTAATTTCGGAACATTTACAGGGCGTTGCATACCTTTAAGCGTTTAAGGCCACATGGAAATTCTTGACTTAGATTACAAAAATGGTCCTAGTCTATAAAAATGGTTTTCGCTAAGATATTTAAGACCGAATTCAGGTTCTTCTATAACTAGGCTATCATGGACAAGTGACGAATTCATTATGACTTTTTGAAATAGTGATCGTAGAACAAATTGTTTGTAAGCGTTGCAAAAATGCTACAATTTAGTAAATTTCAATATTTGCATATAAATTCTCAAATTCACATGATTCCAACGAAAATAGCTTTGACATGAAATGTCATACTAATACTCTTTACTTTTACATTCGTTTTCCTTGACTGATTGACAGAAACTTCATTATTTCTTTTAATATGTTGTGGGTCTCGCACTAAGGACTGTTCATTTAAGAAAGTGGACACGTATTTTGGAAAGATAACTGTTTATTTTCGAACAAATTCACGAGTTCTTTTGAAATGCATGGAAATCAAGTCAATTTCGACCAAATTCATATAAGTTTGAACATTTATTGAGCATTCCTGGAGAATGCTCTGACTTTTCTTTTGATGCCTCCCATCGGGTTCTGTACAACTTTTTCGTATCTTTTCGTTGTGTTATTGACCACATTTACTAGAAAAATCGATGGAACTTGCTTCTCTTCCATCATTCTTAAGATGTCGTTAAATTATTGTCCAATATTATCGAATGGAGCGTAGTTATGGTCAATTCGGTAGAATCTGCCATGTTTCTACAAATTCGACTTTTTCCTTCTTGAACCTCTCCAAAGCAGAGTGTCGTATTTCTCATGTATACTTAAATGAGCTAGTGTGCCATGCGATATTTCATATCGCAGCTCACAGATTATATGAGACACGAGATGCAGATACGTACAAAATATATCTTAGTGAGCGAGTCTCATGAGACATCTCGTGAGGCTCGTCACATGCGCTTACTAGGAGTACTTTTATGCAGTTATGTTTGCCTGGTACAATAACCCTGCGGAAGCATACGGCTTCGGTCTATGCCTATGCTTCTTCGGTGGCCAGCCAAGTTTTTCAATTCAAATGCTAGAATCGCAACTGCGTTGAACCGCGTCAGTGCTTTCAAACCGCATGCGGGCAGTTTAATCCATGGTTTAATTCCATTTCTTTGCTTTTGAAAACTACACCTGCGAGTCTCAAATGCACTGTCACATTGAGATTTTCTCATGAGACGGCGCATGAGCCAGTGCAGATGTGATCGTTTGAGCTAGCACATTGCTACATGAGATCTAAAAAAATGCGTCTCAACATAGCACGTGCTCAAGCGCGCGATTCATTTTGTGAGCTCATGGCAAGCTGATCTCAAGCTCATGATATGAAGCGCGTATACATGATGTCTGCTCCAAAGCAGCTGAAGCATAGTGAGTGGATTGCAGGAATGGCCAAAACAATGGAGGCTTGGTATGCTTTCGGTAAATGGGCAGAAGAAGTTTTTTAATGCATTCAGTTCTGTAATTTTCGCCGTTGATTGAACCCGTTGTGAAATATGTAGTACTTTTCATACCGCAGCACAGAGGAGCACCTAGTACAAATTCGTGGCCATAATTTCGATTTTGAAAAATTTTGATTTTTGACCACGCTATATTTTCAAACATACACACTTAGATTTTTTCTCGTTTTTCGGTAATTTATTTTACGGTAAATAAATATTTTACTGATGTTTCGGTATTACAAACGAGATTTACCGAACAACCTTAAAAAAAATAAAATATTTAAACAAATTTTACCGAAATCGTCGTTTTATATACCGAAAAACGGTAAATCGTTTAGAATCGCCGTAGACTGTAATTTTTTACCGTACTTCAGTTCATAGTGCTACAATGCTTTACCGGACGAATGGTAACTTGAAATTTCTGAGGCCGCCATATTTGTTTCGAAGTGCTTGTCAACACGATTTTATTGCATCCGATAGGTTTTCTGTTTTTAAGGCCGTGAACACTGTTTTTGAAAAAAACAGCTGGGGATGAGCGTCTGGTACTTCTTTTCCGTAAGTACAACCTGAGGGTTCCTATTAAAAGCTAATTTTTAACATGTCATAAAATGTTTTCGTTATAGTATCACCGGTTTTGTTCGTGAACGGTGAACAGCTGCAAATGAGCCAGGATTGTTTTCTTATATGTTAAGCGCGCGTTCGAGTTGTTGGTGATGTTACTGATGGTGATCAATGTCCCACCTTCACCAACAGGCAAGCAGTTACGCACTTCTCAAACATGTCTTATCGATCAAAAAATGGAAACACGAAATAAATCGATTAATTTGATATCAAGATAAGATCCATTGTTTTTTTTGTTCAATCATCTTTTTCTATTCTGACTGCCTGTTGTTACGAACAATGCGTTCGGTAATTTATTGAACAATTCGCTCGGTAATAATTCACGAACATATTGTAATTTTTTGATAGCTGCGTTTTGGTTTAAATTACAGACTGTTCGGTAATTCTTAACATTACCGAAAGCATTACCGAGCGCTCAGCGGTTTATATTTCGGTAAAAAAATTACCGGAGTCGGTGATATTTTCTAAGTGTGTAGCTTAAAGTATGCCGCATGTTGTGGCTACATTGAAAAGACGTCATATAACCTTGAAAAAATGTTAAAAGAGTTAAAAAAAAGGATTTTCAATGTTTTTATTTCATTTGTTTGTATTAGATAATCAGAATTATTGTTTACATGTGACAATTTTTCTAAAATAAACATATATTTTGTACTGAACTTTTTGTTTATAAAATCAAGAAGAGCTTCTGCTTAAAATTTTCCATAAAATATTTTTTATTTGTTTATTTTAAAACTATTTAGCAAAACGAACTTTTGGTCGTTTTTCGTAAACTTCAGTATTGAAAAAGTTATCTTATACGGCAATATCCGGCAAAGTTTCGACCACAGTGTGAAACTAACATATGTTATCTATCAGCTACAGCATAAAACTCTTCCGCATATTTTCGCACTTGAAATGTTAAGCCTTTTGGAAATATCAATTTTTATCATTTTTGTTTTTTTTTTTTTTTTAACCTGCTCTTCAATAACTTTCTATCCCTAATCAATTGAAGTGCTTGTTCTTAATGCGTTTGTTCAATGTGATGTCCGAGAAAATTGTAATTTAAACATATTTCTTGTATTTGTATAACTGACTTAAGTAAAATTGTTAATTTTATAAATAACGGATATCACAGTTTATACACATGACATTGCCAAATCAGAATTTGCAAATTTTTGAAATAAACTGAAATGCTTTGTAAGAGACGCAATAGTGCCATGGTTTAAAACTCCATGTCTTTTGAATTTCTTCTTCTTCATGGAATTACGTCCTCACTGGCACAGAGCCTGCTTCTCAGCTTAGAGTTCAATGAGCACTTCCACAGTTATTAACATCACATTAATAGGTTTTCAAGAATACTGAAATTTCGGTTTAAATGGATAATTTTTCGCGGTTGGTTGTATCTGTTCTCTTCAATGTTGACAATGCCAAACAACTGAATACAGGAAACAAGTACGACGGTAATCCTTACATTTTCCAACAAATGTGATTTAAGTGCTGAAAATAATCTCTAAAATAAAAACTGGGGGATTCCATTTTGGGGTGAAATCGATCACTTGTCAATACGATTATTGTGAGTTTTTGAAATTTCTCCACATACTGAATTCCGGCTCCCTGAATACGAATATGCTTTTAGGTCTAATTCAGAACTTAATGGTTTGTAAATTTAAGAACAATGAGGAGCTCTCCGTTCGGAGAAGTGCCCATCGATACCGTCATCGCTACCGTAAAAATCAATTCGCCGTATTGTCAATTTTTCTTCGTCTTGGCATTACGTCCTCACTGGTACAGAGCCAGCATAATGTTCAATGAGTTCTTCCACAGCTAATAACTGAGATATTTCTTTGTCAAAGTTGCCATTTTCGCATTTGTACATTGTGTGGCAGGTACGATGAGACTTTATGCCCAGGGAAATCAAGGAAACTACAATTACGAAAAGATCCTGGACCGACCGGGAATCGAACTCAAACACCTTCAGCATGGCTTTGCTTTGTAGCCACAGACTCTAACCACTCAGCTAAGTAAAGCCCCTATTGCTTACTTCAATTTACTGTGCCACAATATTATGCCAACTAACTCTATCCGTGGCTGCTAACCTGCAGTTTCTCGATCGTTCCACACTTCCAAGATCCTGCTCCAATTGGTCAAACCACCTAGCTCGTTGCACTCCTCGTCGTCTTGTACCGGTCGGATTCGAGGAGAATACCATTTTTGCGGGATTGTTGTCCGGCATTCTCACAACGTGTCCCGCCCATCGTACCCTTCCAGCTTTGGAGACTTTCTGGATACTGAGTTCAACGTAGAGTTGCGCAAGCTCGTGGTTCATCCTTCTCCTCCATACGCCGTTCTCATCAGCGTATCGTTACACTTGTTGACGGGTGCCTTGCTGAAGCATAATCGCCCGCGCTGCATTCTTCTCGTCCAAAACCATCTGACACTCCTCGTCGAACCATAATGGCGATTGTCAATTATTCATAACAAATAAGATATTGTATGATGCTACGAGAAGAATTAAGAGATTAAAGCAAGTATGTTGTATACACATTAGGAAATATTACACAAATAACTCGTTAGTACACATTTGTTGTCCCTGAAAAAGGCCAATTTAACTACGAGCAGCTTTGGTTGATTTTCTTCAGTCATCTCGTACAAATCTTGCGTAGGCACAACGATTCCTGCATGTCAAATTCTGCAAGCACGAGTCAATTTAGAAATCTTGAGCGATTTCACTAACCGGACGCTGGATTTGCAGCAGCTCGATGATCTAGAGCTCTGTGGCACAGGTAGCGAGGAGCTGAGCTGGTTCAGCGGAACCAGCTTACCAGCTCGAAAGCGAAAATGGAATGAAGCCGAATTTGACGAAAGAGGTATGCTTTATACTCTTAGAATAGCAGATGATGCTCCTCCTTTTCGTATTCTTCGCTTTCAGCTGTGGAAAATAGGCTCTATGAAATTGAAGTCTTGGCAAGGGATGTACAAGATGAGCATTATGCTGTTATTGCATCCTGACGGCACTGCAGCAGCGTCCTCGGAAACATCCTGAAATTGCCGTATTGTCGATTATTCGTAAGAAATCAGATATTGTATGATGCTACGAGAAGAATTGAGAGACTATAGCAAGTATGTGGTAAACACGTTAAAAATATTACGCAAACAAAACTTTAGTACACATTTTTGGCCCTGAAAAGGGCCGATTGAATTGTTGAACTCGAGTAACACGGACATTGAATTCCTCCTCGCCCGATGAGGTTTGCGGTGATGGCTGCTTCGGGGTCTTCTTCATCGCGGCGGTCTTTAAAACTTGATGGGGTTTTGCTTAGAATCTGCCTTCTTTTTCTTCTCCTTCTTCTCGGATGCTAGCCACAGCCACAGTTTCCCGGGATTTCACTTCCCTCTTGCCAATCTTGCCGACATCGCAATTGTAGTTTCCGCCGATGTATTTCTCGATCACCTGCAGGGAAGACCCGTTCCGGAATCTTCTCTCGGTCAGTTTTGACGATAGTTTTTTCTCAAACAGATTATATGCTATGTTCATATATTTCGATGGATCTTCGTTTAGATCGACACCAACAGATTTCTGATTAGGAAACATGAATAAAATACTCAAAAAAAAAACAGAACCATACAAATATACTGGTGTTTTAAAAAATACGTGAAATTCAAATAATCAAAAAACTAAAATTCTATCAAATTTGCTTTATTTTCACATCTTTGAAAATTTTCCGGGATCCCAGGATTTCTCGGGAAATGGGAATTCTATTTCTCATCTGAGAAGATTGGAAACGAATGCTTTAAATAGTATCAAAAGTATCGTTTGGATAAAAATCAATAACAAATTATTGAGACATCTGAATTGGTTACAGCTGTATTAGAGGGGTTTGAAAAATCGTTTTTGTTCCACGCCGCTCATTCGGTTCTAAATCAAATCCAGAGTATCCTCCCAAAATTTGAGCTCATTCGGATGAAAACTGAGACTGCACAAGCACTTTAAAGTTTGTATGGGAATTACTATGGGAAAAGCGAGCAATTCATTCAATCGGTCATTGTGTTTGTCCACGAACTGTTGAGGATTTGGGCAACACTGGTACTGTATATACTCATATACCCATCAGCTACAACTTTGCCGAAGACCGTACACAAATCGGACGGCTCAGTAATTAGTTATGGATTTATATCCAATCGAAAATTTTCCAACAGTGCTCATTTATCTTCTGAACAGGCAACACTGCTGCATCTGGCGCGCAATATAGCACACACAAATCATGGCTACTATGTTTTACTGCATATATCCAGAGATGCCAGTAGAGCAGCTCAGTATTATAGCCAAAGATTTTGAACTCATACAAAAATCAATAACAAATTACTGAGCCGTGCAATTTAAAAGAGGTCTTCGGCACAGTTGTACCAGCCGAATGTATTCAACTGTTTTAGCATAGCTTTAACCCTCAAGGGCACATGGGCAAACCCTATGGCAGATTGAATGAATTTCTTGCTTTTCCCATAGTAATTCCCATACAAACTTCGAAGGGCTTGTGGAGTCTCAACTTTTATCCAAATGAGCTCAAATTTTGGGCGGACACTCAGAATTTAATCTAGAATCGAATGAGCGGTGTGGAGCAAAAACGGTGTATCTAATAATATCAACATAGTTATAACCCTCAAGGGCACATTTAAAAACACTATAACCGACTCAATGATAAAAATTACTTGTTTTCATATAGTAATTCCCATACAAACTTTGAAAAGCATAAGCAGACGACCTAAAATGAAATGCATGGTGTAAAGCAAAAAAGACATTTTGAACCACACAAACACGCATTGCACGAGAGGGTTTGAGCACCACTTTTGACGTTTGTACTTTTTAGTATAACTTCATAAAACTGAAATAACAGTCAATTCATAAATAAAAATAAAATATATTGCATATAAGAGTTGATTTGCCAAAAGTTAAGCATGTAGATATTTAACCAAAAAACATAACCTTTCGAGCAGACTTGTTTCTGTGCCACAAAATTTTCCCGGATACTGTAAATTAAAAAACATAGCTATGTAATATACCTGATAATACATAACATATAGACGCCAGCTTGCAGAAAGAATCGTCTTTGATTACACAAAAGCAGCAGCATCAGAAAAGCCCATCAGCGACGACAGTTCGCCGAAATTTACATCTGCTATTATTGCGAGCGTGAACGAACACTCCTCGAAACATAGAAAGTAAAACACACTTCGGAAGTGTGCTAAAAGTATCAAATCGTGGGGGGAGGTGATCCACTGAAAACAGCCAAACGACGACCGTGGGAAAATTCAAACCCCACTCCGGATCCACCCGCTGTTGACAGTGTCTTCACTCTATCCAAAGTCGAGCAGTCGTCCGCCTCTATGTTGGTGTCACAGTGGACTCTGTGCTCCGCGGAATAGTGAGTGCTTCAGTGCGGTATTCTCGTGAGTGGAAGAGAATGAGCGCCAATGGGGGAAAACAGCAGCACTAGTAGCAGTAGCAGGTCAGGACGTTGCAGTATTTTGAAAATCAGTTGCAGAATTTTCACCGAATCGTTCGGATGGTTCCGCGCGTATCGATGGTCGCACTTGGATGCGCTCCTCTCCTTCAGACATCTGCTGTGCTGCTGGTGTAAAACAGTAATCCTCCGGGGATCAATGCTCATTAGAGGAAAAAATTGATTGGATCGTGTCTGGTGAACAGCTGTTGAGCGTACCGTATTTCGGATAAGTTTGCTCTTGGATTTATAGGTGGCGTTAATGTACGTAATCACCTAAATGCAGATACTGCGGATCCTGAGGTGTTATTAAAGGAAAGCAATTTTCTCTCACGTGCTACCGTGAGTGGCTTTGTGTGTATGCCAGTGTGTGTAGTTTTCTGCTATTGGCAGAGCGGAAGACCGCGTGTGGGAAATTTTCTTGGCACGGTAGAGAGCAACGCGAAACGTGACATCCCGTGGTCAGCAAAGAGCACCATGCCGATGGTGATGAAAATTTAATCATAAATGCTATAAATATCTCGGAAAGTGACAAGTTTGTGATTTGTGCGCTTGTGGAGCTCTCTCGTGAACGCTCTGCTAGCAGTTTTGCTTGTGTTCGCAACGTGTGTTTGGGTTTACCCGAGTTCGAAAATCAACATACACGAAGCGGAGCTTACCTAAGTGATTGAAATCTATCGGTGCATCATGTTAACGAATTTCTGAAGGCCGGATATTAGATAGTTCAAATATTGAAGAAGGACTATCCATCGTCCACATCCTCAGCACTTGGATGACTACGGCGACATTGGCAGAGCGGAAGTGGTCACTCTGCTTCGACGACGCCAGATTGTCCCACAGAGAGCCTGGTGAGGCAAGAAATGTACACACTGGTTTTTGGCAACTGAAACGGTAGAAAATTCTCCATACTGCAGATAAATTTTTGGCATAGGATTCGGGTGGGTGCACAACAACAGTATCTATCGGAGTCAAGTTCATCGAGCGAACGAACGAGTGACTAGAGTCAGAGTACAGAACAGACAAGCTAGTGTACGGAAAGAGCCGAGCTCAAACAAAAACCTTCTGCCCAAAAGTTTCGACTGTTATGGTTAAAGCGGACTGTGGCGAAAAATCAATAGAGTGAAACAACATAAGCCAAAAAGTTGTGACACAGAGTCTCGGATTGCTCTTTATGGTACGGTGGTGGAAGCTGAGCTACTGTTTCTCATCCTCCCAGCATACAACAATGCAGAACCGGTGGCGACGGCGGCAACAGCAACTTTAGTCCACTCGGTTGGAAAAAGTCGATTGAAACCACCACAAGAAAGCTCCAGAGGCAAGCCAATCAAAGCAAAGGCAAGTACCGATGGGTGGGGACAAAGAAAAACGAGCGGACTAAGTTTTATTGGAGATGGCGCCGCACACCTTGTACATTATGCAAAGCAGTTAATTA
Source organism: Aedes aegypti (assembly GCF_002204515.2). Classification (NCBI taxonomy): domain Eukaryota; kingdom Metazoa; phylum Arthropoda; class Insecta; order Diptera; family Culicidae; genus Aedes; species Aedes aegypti. Next base: position 22,749 of record NW_018736535.1, read on the forward strand.
TAAAATCCTGCAATGTACGGTATCCGGTTGGCTGGATCTAAGATTGCGTGAGCTTCTGTGTTCATGGTGACGTAATTTCCCGGTTCTTTTTTCAGAGGTCTCAAGAATATATCATTTTTCAAGTTAGTATTATGGGGGGTTTGACATGGAGGCGGAACGTTTCGCTTTAGGATGATTCGCATAATTTTGAAGGGGTAAGT
>NW_018736536.1:0-57940 GCF_002204515.2 Aedes aegypti
GCGTAAAGCCAGAAAGAAGAAGAAAATAAACTACTGAATAATAAATTTACTAAAAAATTTGAGAAAATATCGCTCAAAGTTTATAGTTCATCTTTTCATACAAATGTTTATAATTATCTAGTATTTTTCTACATGAAAAAATGAATACAAGGTACGTGTTTAAAATATGGCCATAGTAGTTCTTTATTACGCCAAGTAAGATATAGGATATATCCTGAAGTTGATACACTGGTACACTTTCCGTATTCATCCCTACTGCACAGATTATTCATTTTTCATATAAAACATGAACATAATTCACTTTTTGCAGTTGCTATTTGGGTTGAATGCTCATGCTCTTATTTTTCAATATAGATTGCACCTGAGATTGCACCAACTTTATATTTTTCCACAACATTTTCAGATAATTTCTATATGCGTAGTTGATTCGAGGGCAATCGAACACGACATGCTCCGCTGTTTCCTCCACACCAGCACAATTGGGGCACGCAGGAGATTCTGAGTGCTTGAACCTATGCAGGTACTGTCTATAGCAACCATGTCCTGACAGAAACTGCGTCAGGTGGAAGTTCACTTCCCCACGGTTTCTACTATACCAATCTGACACATTTGGTATAAGCCGATGGGTCCATCTACCCTTAGTGGAGTTATCCCTTTCCTGCTGCCAGCTTCTGAGCGTTTCCTCTTTACACGTGTCGCGGAATCCTCTGGTACCTCTTTGGTTGAAGCATTGAACATCTTCCTTGATGATGAGCCAGATGGGCGTGATCCCGGCAATGGTGCACACGGCCTCTTAAGACACCGTCCGGTTAGCACTTGCTACTCTTAAGCACATTATCCTGTACGTGCTTTCCAACCGCTTTAGGTTTCTGCTCGTTCTAAGCGCTTTTGACCAGATTGGTCCTCCATACCATAGTATGGATAGCGCCACGTAGCTTGCGTTTGTTGGCAATTACAGCAGAGCTGTTAGCCATCATCCTCGAAAGCGCTGCTATAGCCGTAAATGCCCTTTTACAGGCATATTCAACGTGGCTAGCGAAGCTGAGCTTGTCATCGATCATTACCCCAAGATGCCTAAGGGATCGCTTGGACTCTATGGTGCAATTACCTACCTAAGCGCCCGTTGCTCGGACTTGCGGTTGTTGTCCACCACCACCACCTCAGTCTTGTGACAGGCCAGTCCTAGTTTCCTAGACTTCATCCATTCTTCAACTATGGAAATAGAGTGCGCTGCTGTCAACTCTACTTCCTCCATCGATTCACCATAGACCACCAGGGTGATATCGTCGGCGAAGCTTAACACACGTCGGAAGGGGCAGCCTCAGTACATCATCGTACATCGTATTCCATAACAGCGGGCCCAGGATAGAACCTTGAGGTACTCCCGCGGTAATTCGAACGCTTTTCTGACCCCTTTTTTGATGGTAGGATTCTACTGTATGACAGAATCCTACCATCAAAATAGCTTTCTAGAAGCTTACACAACTACACCGGTACCTTGAGACGGTGAAGTGCGTGTGCTATTGCTCCCCAGCTTGCGCTGTTGAACGCATTCTTCACATCCAGAGTAACAACCGCGCAGTAACAGATGCCGCTCCTTTTATGCTCGATTGCCCCCTCAGCTGTCTGAACGACCGACTGGATGGCGTCCAGAGTAGATTTACATTTTCTGAATCCAAACTGGTTGTTGGACAGGCCATCCGCACTCTCCGTATACGGTACTAGCCTGTTGAGAATCAACCAATCAATAAGTTGCCCGTAGTATCTAGTAGACAGATAGGTTTATACGCCGACGGGTCAACTGGTTTCCCCGTTTTTGGTAGTAGCATCAATTTCTGTCGCTTCCATACATCCGGGAAGGTTCCTTGATCAATGCAGCGTTGCGTCGTGGTTCTGAACATGTCCGGATCCGCGTTCACTGCCGCTTTTAAGGCAACATTCGGGATACCATCGGGTCCCGGTGCCTTGTTTGACGCGAATGATTTCACGACTTCTCGCCACTTCGTCACCTTCATCTGCCGCATACGGCGCTGGGGGCCATGGGCTTATAGGATGGTGCGGGAAGAGTACATCGATTATCGATCGCAGCAACTCGACTTCTCTTGGGGCGTTATGGCACCTTTGGTCTTAGCCATTACCACTCCGTAGGCGTCACCCCATGAACTAGAATTGGCTCTCTTGCATAGACTATCAAAGCATGCCCGTTTTCGACTCTTGATTTCCATTTGTGAGAGCGCAAAGTTAGCCCTCTCTAAATGCTGCACCGCGTTCTTCTCTTTGTGTTTCTGTGCGCTGCGCGTTGCATTCTTCGTCTAGCCCGAAAGCAGATTGCTCGAAGATTGATTGATTCGCACCACCAGTACACACGGCGGCCTGTTCTCTCTAGGAGGGGATTTTCTCCGCATGGAAGCATCACACGCTCAGTGGATATCCTACAGCAACTAGCTCTTCACCGTTTAGGTCCAGAGTGCTCCGTTCGCGCCTCAGGGGCTTCAGTGAATACTTCGCCGTCGAAGCGCGTTGTTTTCCATCTCGGCTTGGGTCGAGTTACATCGCGCTGCCTTCCGCCCCGCCTGGTATTATACTATAGGCAAATCGATTGGATGACGCTATGAGTATAACCGTCATTCACGCGCCAGCTCATGGTACCCCAAAAGGTTAGGACTACAAAAACGTTACGTCGATAATCGAATTTTGCACCATATTTGCGGAAGGTACTCACTGTACCCACATTTGCCAGCTCAACATTTAATGCGGGCCAGGTGCTGCTTTGAAGCGGGGGCGCAAGGCGGTTTACTCTGTAAATGCCCCCGGTGTGTATTTATAGACAGCATCTTGCTAGTGGGTTCATCGACATCCAACTGCAAATAGATTCCGACATATCGATGATACTGAAGACTTTGCAGTTGCCGAGCTTCATAAAAATGTCCAGCGGTTTAGCGGAAGGTTGGTAATGGTTCGGACTGCAACGCATCGTTTTAGCCCAGTGGAGTAATTTCCACAGATTCGAATATGCCGTTCGTTTTTTCGGACGAACACAATCGGAACGACCCACTCCGAATAGTCCACTGGGGTTATTATCTTCATCCGCTCGAGACGGTCCAACTCGTCATCCGCCGCTTGATACACCGAGTACGCCACCGGGCGTTTAGGAACGGAACACTGGTTGTTGATTCGGCTTTAGCTCTAAGTTGACGGTTGCTTTCATGCACTTGCCATGGGACGTACTGAATACTTCTGGAAACTCAGTCTTTATTCGTTCGACGAGAGTAGGAGAACCCGTGACCTTGTTACATAAACGCATTGATCGGTACTGTATCCAACTGGAAAGCGTCTATCAAATCCAACCCCAAAATTATGCAGGTCACGATTCACTACAAAAACCGTACCGACTTGAGTACTTGAGTTCACCGTAATCGAACAATCGAATTCCGACACTAACTTTAAATTGTCTTCGGAGGCGGCCTTCGCTTTAACGGACGGCGAGCGTACGGATTGTTTTCCTAGTCGCTTCCAAGTGTCCACGGAAATCACACTAATTTCGCTGGTTTCTTCGCACTTGCACAATAGGGTGATCAAAGTATTTTGGACAGACCGTTACGCGTTTATAATTTGGCCACTTATGCAGAATCAAATGAAGGTGGCCAAATTATATACATACTCGTAACGCTCTGTCCAAAATACATCAAACACCCTAGCCCTCTTTATGGCCATACCGACTGCAGTCCGCACACTGGTGAGTCTTGAAACTGCAATCCCGACTATAATGCATTCCACCACAGGCTCCAGCATGGACCTGATGGTCTCTTTGGAGTGCTGCTTGCAAGCTGAGGCTTCGACGAACTTTCCTGTCTCGGACTAGCACGCTTCTGGAGCCGCTGGTGTCGCCTGATTTGGTTCACCGAACTTCCACTTCCTTCGATCATAGCCGTGTCTTGTCGAAGGTTGAGCAATCGCTGACATTCGGTTGACAATTACTCTAACGTAACGTTTGCGCGCTCCTCTATGCGAGAAAGAAGCCTCGTTCGCACTTCCGCATTAGCTTAGGGATTTCAATCCATACACAAACATTAAACTTTTGAATTCTTCTTCTTTCCTAACTCGAATTCCACACAGCATTTATTAACACGGCATGCCTAAGAAAAATAATCTTCTGTCGCCCCCTTGCAACGGTAACGCTTGGTAAGCACCGACTCCGCAGCACCGAACAAGCTCTTCAACTTGACCACCGCTTCGTTGAACGTAAAGTCCTTGGGCGCTTTTGGCACGATAAAACTGATGAAGCATTCATGCTCAGTGGTTCCCAATTTCTGCATCAACAGTCTAATTTGTCTTTGGTCTAACCTTCGCGGCATCGTCTAACCTAGCAGCATCACGAGCAAAGAGATCGTCGTATCGAGCGAACCAAGCAGCAAATGTGCTGCCGGTCTCGACCTCATACCGGAATTCTTTTATATTGCCGGCAAGCGAATCCAGAATCGCTTCTGGCCCCGTCGGCACTTGAACTTGAAGATTCCGATCACCTTGCTGCTGAATGAAAAGCTTTGGCTGGAAGAAAATTTTCAATTATCATTATCTACAACTTTGGCTGAAGACGTCTACTCGATTTGAGCAAATATAGAAAACAATATTTTCACACTACACTGCTAGGTGGCTAGATCACAATTATATCAAAATAAAGTTTAAGCGATATCCTCCAACTCTTTAGAACATACCACCCTTCTTAAATTACGTTTAGACATCGAAAATTAAAAAAAAACGCACGTTTTTTGGGTTCTGAACCAGTGAGCAACATTTAATGGTTTCATGTTAGTGCTGTGTATATCTTTGATATTTAATACAGAGGTGTTTTTTTCATTATTTGGTATTAGGAGGCATTTGAAAAGAATTCAAACACACCAATTTTCTCACTACCCAAAATGTGAAAAATATTTCAAAGATGGCTGAAAATTTTCCAATAAATTATAGAAACATGTTTCCAATCATATTACGAAATTATTAAATTATGTATGATACTTCAATAACAGAAATTGAAGAGAGTAGTACTTATATTGTACTCTTATTTTAGATATTCCATAGATCCATGTTTATGCAAATAATCACAGCTAAACAAGAAGAAGGTCCAGCGGTACAGCGATGAGTGTTACTCGTTTCATCCTTAGTCGTAGATTACAACGTCGAAGCGGTTGGCACGGATGAGGACGTCCGTTGTGATCTTGCAATTCCAGTACAGCTGTACGCAACTATTTTCCAGTACCGGTTCAGGAAGGTACTTGTAGTAGGGCACAAAACGGTCCATCAAATTGTGCTTAAGGGCAAGCTTTTGATGCACAATCTTGATCTAGTTGTACTGAACAGCCACGCGTTTGACACCACCTTATCGATATGCCCGAGCTCCAGTTGATGGGGGTGCGTTCCATGCAACTCCTTCTGCTTCCATGTTGCGATCATCCATCTCATCGACGTTATTGATGCCGCAGTTTAGCTGGTAATCATCCTGTGTCAGATGCAGGGCGCTGAAACCGTGGTCAGCTTCGCATACAGTGCGATAAATTTCGTGGCGATTCTGGCTTTCTACGAAATATGCCCGAAGCTCTTCCTCCTGCTGCACGTGGCAGTGTGACTCTCTCAATGGACGATGCGCCGCTTGGTGAACGTCACTCGTATTGCTCGTTCGATCGCCTCCAATTCAGCCTTGGTTCACTTTACCACCCCGAAACTATACGTCAACAGGGACACAGCAAACGTGTTGATCGCCTTCATCTTGTTGCCGGCAGACAGAAAGCTCTTCAAAATACAGTTTACACGAAACAAGAACTTTTCCTAGCTCCTTCTTGATTATCGAGTGGCGTATACCTCTAAATTGCAGGAATCCGAGGTCGTTGGTGATACAAACGCACAGGTAGGACGAGAGGAAATTTACAGACCGGTGATCGGCTAACGATACGTCAACTATGCAGCCTCTCGTGGTATGGTCCAACCCACACAACCAGAATGTACAGATAACGAAAGCACCTTTTGCGTTATTCGATGCTTATATGCGCAAAGTTTCACGTATAAGATGTCGCGAAAAGGCCGTATGTAAAAGTGGAGGTGATATACGTGCATGTTTTATATGATGAAAAGTAGTATGCAATGCGAGTGTGTATATTTTATTGCGAACTAATCTGTACTCTTATACGGCTTAATTTGTAACAACAAAATTGATTTGACAGCTGCTACGGATTGATCCAACTTACTTTGTATGTGTATGCGGGACGAAACGAAATGTGTACATGAACCCACAGAAAAACGTTTTATGCGAGGAAAATCGTCGGTCAAACGATTTTGCACACCATGTAGTGCAGGTGTGGTGCGATTTATACTAATAAACGACTTTGTTCGTGAATTGTTATGCGACTTCTGGTTGTCTGAGGAAGCACCTTAATCTCTCGCCACCTGGAGATCACCCGACAATCAAACCAAAAACCAAATCGACCACGATCTAATGGATGGAATATTCTTCTCCGACATCACCAATGTTTGCACATACCGCAGTGCGAATATAGATTTGGACCACTATACATACCTACCCAGCAAACCAGTGATCATATAAAATTGTTATTGTAAAATTGTATAAATATTCAGTTTGCGTTGTAATTAAATACGATGCAAAACTGAGTTGTTTTAAGTTGTGTTAAGTAATTATGTAACTTCAAGTTGTCATTCCCTTACGATTTCCAGTTTACTTGATTTGGTTATTACTATAATCTTCAATATGTGATTAGATATATGTTCATTTCATGTAAATATAAAATCATACAGGGGAAGATTACACGTCACCGTATGCTACTCAAAATCAGGCATAAACCGAAAAATAGTTATTTGTGAAAAAACTAATATATTGGATAATTAAACGTCACAAACTTACAAAAACACAATAACATCCCTTTGTACCGTAAAGTGCCCTAATTCAGCGCATTGCCTAATTCCGCGCATTTCATACAAAACGATTTATATATGGAAATACACATCGATATTGCAACAACTTTCAATGCCATTTGATGCTACTACTATTTAGAATAAGTTCGAATCATCAATAAAAGCAAATAAGGCATTTTTTTCGCGGAGTAAAAAAATAATCAGTGGAGGCCCGTCGAAGTTGACGCCATTTTTCTAATTTCCTTAGCGTCCGTGCTAAGACTGTAGGACAAAAACAAAAGCGATTTTTTTATTGAAAATGTTTTATTTTTATGCAATTTTCTATGGAACTACTTGCTACAGATATGTTTCATGATGCTTCTATGAAATCTTATCAAATATTAGCATAATTATTGAGTCTCATCCCAAAAAGTAATGCGCGGAATTAGGTCACGTTTTTTTATAATGCCCTAATTCCGCGCACTGTTCTTCGCTGAACAATAAACAAGTTAAACATACTATATTCGTCTTCACATCTAACTATTTCAATGAAAAGTGTCTTCATGCATAAATACGTTTCACGGGCAAGCAGAATCTCGGGAAAGCTCACTTACAGGGAAACTAAAAGCGACCGTCCAGAAACCACGTGGTCATTCATGGTGAGAGGAAAAGTTTATCCAAAGACCAAAGCCCATAAAAATATTAAAATTGTTGTCTGAACAATATACCACAAGAGGAGAGAATCTATACATCTGTGCACACAAAATTTACTTAACATTGTGAACCACAAATAACAAAAAGTATGATATAGAGCTTAGAGAAATTTGAACACACGAAAACTAGCATATGCTCGTCATACACAGTTTGTTTTTGTTTTCCTCAAAGAAACTTGCACACGCTTTCCAGACTCATCAAAATGCATATGGAAATATTACAAAATTTGAAAAATCTTTACCCGGATTCTGGGTGCTTTTCGAAACTGAGTGCATATTGTTTTCCTCTAAGGTTCACAACTACATCTACACTAGGGCACCCATACCATTGGGCGTGATTACCACTATACGGGGAAGAGAGAATGCAAATGGCCATATTTTGTGAAACGTAATTTATGGATAAACTTTATGGATCTTCTGAGGTTTCTAGTTTGCTTAACAGATTTAAGTTTCAGGTACCCGTGGCATTAACGGATACAATTGATTTATTTTTTTAAGACATATCGATTCCAAGCAATAATGCGAACTGGTTCTTGTGTTGTATGAACAATGCAGAATACAAATACCTATAGTGGGAAATCGGGGCGGTTTCGCCAATGAATTGGAATGAGCACCTCTTGAAAACTGCATACATTTTTTGAATTTCAACTGAAGTAAAATGCAAATCCAAAGCTGGCAAGGAAATTAAGCAATATGTATGTTATAAGTCAGTTTTCTAAAGTAATAGAAAAATGAATAAATTATACTCGAAATACCATCAACAAATTTACCAGTATCCGCTCATGTTCCAGTAGTCCGCTCACGAGTTCAATGGTAGAATGTTGATGATTGATTGTTACAATGTTCTCTAAAATTTAATCTTTTTGCAAAGAGTGTTTTTAAACACTAATTACTTTCCAGTTGAGTGAACAAAATAATTAAATTACATGATTCTATGAGATAATTTCACAATCTAAAATAGGGTAATAAATCTTCGAGCTGTTTAGTAGAATACCTATAAGTAGATGAAAAAACCGAATTTAGTACTATACCATTTAAAATAGGGTGCTCATATCATCCCATCAATAAAAAATCGACACGAAAAATTACAAATTTTGAAAAATCATTCATTCATTCGTGAACATTATAGGACAACGGAAATCGTGCAGATCTATAAATTGTTGGAAATAGTACAAAGAACTGATAATTCTATAATATTTTCTGCACTTCTATCGAATTTCCTTAAGGTCTCCAAACTGCCCCACATTCCCCTATATGAAATTCACAAGTATCAATGCCACGTTAATGAAAAAACCATAACAAATGTTTATCTTTGTTTCATGTGATAGTCATAAAAATATAAGAAATAAAACTAAACGGCTCATACAAAAATTTACTTGTTTTCATACAAAAAGTATTATGGAGGGTGGAGATGGTTGTAAATTTTCTATTTCATTCGTTAAGTAATGAATGAATTCTGCCTTACATTGAAACTAATGTTAATTTGATTGCTTCGCGAGTGCGCGGAATTAGGCGTTCTTCTGCGCGGAATATGGAAAAGCGTTTCAAAAGTTTAGGAATTAGGAAGGAATTAGGCAATTTCTACAAGTGAACTATTTCAAAAAAATCTCAATTTCAAATTATGAATACAGTCTAGTTTATATTTTTCCCATAATCTAAAATGGATTTGCTAGCGATTCACTCATAAAGCTTTTTTTATTGATGCAATACTTTTTTTAGTTAACCATTTGAATCGTTTTATTCCTTAACTGCGCTGAATTACGGCACTTTACGGTACATGAATTTCTGTTAACACGCTAAGTACCGACATGGGCAAAAAATGTGGACGGTAACCTTCGCACGACGATATCTCAGCTGATAATCAATCAATTTTCATAATTGTTTCACCATTGCAACCGTTTACTATCCTGGATGCGTTTAGTGAAGACCGATTGAAATTTTATGCCACCATGGCTGAGAATTGGCCGGATCAAAAAGTTCCACATTTTTTGCCCATCTTACAAGCTGGTTGCTGGTTGTATACAAGCGTTGCATGCAAGTTGATTATTCCGGAACTAGGTTTGCGGCCGGATATTTCAAAATTTTGACCAGCTAGAAGGGTTCTGTCTTCAAGAGAGTTGTACAGGGCAGTGCTCGCTTCCTTATGGTATATGTAATGATACAAAATTCCACCACTACGTGGCGGTGGTCTTCGAGAAAGTTGTTCAGACTGAGCCTAGCTTCCCCGAGGGACCTAGCATAATTCCAAATTTATCCACTACGCGGCGCTAGTATACGTTAACACTTCCGGTTTACTGCTACTGAGGATATCTCGGAACCTAAACGAGATATAAAATTCCTGTCTTCAAGAAAGTTGTTCAAAGTGAGCCTAGCTTCTCCGAGGGACCAAGCATAGTTACAAATTCATCCACTACTTGGCGCAAGTGTACGTAAACACTTCCGGTTTGTCGATATTGAAGGATATCTCGGAACCTAAACGAGATAGAAAATTCCTGTCTTCGAGAAAGTTGTTCAGAGTAAGCCTAGCCTCCCTGAAGGACATAGCATAGTTCCAAATTCATCCACTACGTGGCGCTAGTGTACATAAATACTTCCGGTTTACTGCTATTAAGGATATCTCGGAACTTAAACGAGATAGAAAATTCCTGTCTTCGAGAAAGTTGTTCAGAGTGAGCCTAGCTTCCCTGAAGGACCTAGCATAGTTCCAAATTTATCCACTACGTGGCGCAAGTGCAGATAAACACTTCCGGTTTACTGCTATTGAGGATATCTCTGAACTTAAACGAGATAGAAAATTCCTTTCTTCAAGAAAGTTGTTCAAAGTGAGCCTAGCTTCTCCGAGGGACCTAGCATAGTTACAAATTCATCCACTACTTGGCGCAAGTGTACGTAAACACTTCCGGTTTGTCGATATTGAAGGATATCTCGGAACTTAAACGAGATAGAAAATTCCTGTCTTCGAGAAAGTTGTTCAGAGTAAGCCTAGCCTCCCTGAAGGACATAGCATAGTTCCAAATTCATCCACTACGTGGCGCTAGTGTACATAAATACTTCCGGTTTACTGCTATTAAGGATATCTCGGAACTTAAACGAGATAGAAAATTCCTGTCTTCGAGAAAGTTGTTCAGAGTGAGCCTAGCTTCCCTGAAGGACCTAGCATAGTTGTGGGCTTCGTGGCCGTGCGGTTAGTGTTACCAAGCATTTAGCCGCATCGAGTCAAGGGGTGTGGGTTCGATTCCCGCTTCAGTCCGGAAAAATTTTCGACTGTGCCACTGGGCGTTGCATGCTAGTCCGTTGTCTAGTGTGGTGCTTCCTTCAAAGGGCAAATCGTCCACTGGAAGCATTAACGTGTCGGTGTCTTTTTTAATAGTTCCAAATTTATCCACTACGTGGCGCAAGTGCAGATAAACACTTCCGGTTTACTGCTATTGAGGATATCTCGGAACTTAAACGAGATAGAAAATTCCTGTCTTCGATAAGGTTTTTCAAAGTGAGCCTAGCTTCCCCGAGGGACCTAGCATAGTTCCAAATTCATCCACTACTTGGCGCTAGTGTACGTAAACACTTCCGGCTTGTCGATATTGAAGGATATCTCGGAACCTAAATGAGCTAGAAAATTCCTGTCTTCGAGAAAGTTGTTCAAAGTGAGCCTAGCTTCCCTGAAGGACCTAGCATAGTTCCAAATTTATCCACTACGTGGCGCAAGTGCACATAAACACTTCCGGTTTACTGCTATTGAAGGATATCTTGGAACCTAAACGAGATAGAAAATTCCTGCCTTCGATAAGGTTTTTCAAAGTGAGCCTAGCTTCCCCGAGGGACCTAGCATAGTTCCAAATTCATCCACTACGCGGCGCTAGTGTACGTAAACACTTCCGGTTTGTCGATATTGAAGGATATCTTGGAACCTAAATGAGATAGAAAATTCCTGTCTTCGAGAAAGTTGTTCAGAGTGAGCCTAGCTTCCCTGAAGGACATAGCATAGTTCCAAATTCATCCACTACGTGGCGCTAGTGTACATAAATACTTCCGGTTTACTGCTATTGAGGATATCTCGGAACTTAAACGAGATAGAAAATTCCTGTCTTCGATAAGGTTTTTCAAAGTGAGCCTAGCTTCACCGAGGGACCTAGCATAGTTCCAAATTCATCCACTACTTGGCGCTAGTGTACGTAAACACTTCCGGTTTGTCGATATTGAAGGATATCTCGGAACCTAAATGAGCTAGAAAATTCCTGTCTTCGAGAAAGTTGTTCAAAGTGAGCCTAGCTTCCCTGAAGGACCTAGCATAGTTCCAAATTTATCCACTACGTGGCGCAAGTGCACATAAACACTTCCGGTTTACTGCTATTGAAGGATATCTTGGAACCTAAACGAGATAGAAAATTCCTGTCTTCGATAAGGTTTTTCAAAGTGAGCCTAGCTTCCCCGAGGAACCTAGCATAGTTCCAAATTCATCCACTACGCGGCGCTAGTGTACGTAAACACTTCCGGTTTGTCGATATTGAAGGATATCTTGGAACCTAAATGAGATAGAAAATTCCTGTCTTCGAGAAAGTTGTTCAAAGTGAGCCTAGCTTCCCTGAAGGACCTAGCATAGTTCCAAATTTATCCACTACGTGGCGCAAGTGCACATAAACACTTCCGGTTTATTGCTATTGAATGATATCTCGGAACTTAAACGAGATAGAAAATTCCCGTCTTCGAGAAAGTTGTTCAGAGTGAGCCTAGCTTCCCTGAAGGACCTAGCATAGTTCCAAATTTATCCACTACGTGGCGCAAGTGTACATAAACACTTCCGGTTTACTGCTATTGAGGATATCTTGGAACCTAAACGAGATATAAAATTCCTGTCTTCGATAAGGTTTTTCATAGTGAGCCTATCTTCACCGAGGGACCTAGCATAGTTCCAAATTCATCCACTACTTGGCGCTAGTGTACGTAAACACTTCCGGTTTGTCGATATTGAAGGATATCTCGGAACCTAAATGAGCTAGAAAATTCCTGTCTTCGAGAAAGTTGTTCAAAGTGAGCCTAGCTTCCCTGAAGGACCTAGCATAGTTCCAAATTTATCCACTACGTGGCGCAAGTGCACATAAACACTTCCGGTTTACTGCTATTGAAGGATATCTTGGAACCTAAACGAGATAGAAAATTCCTGCCTTCGATAAGGTTTTTCAAAGTGAGCCTAGCTTCCCCGAGGAACCTAGCATAGTTCCAAATTCATCCACTACGCGGCGCTAGTGTACGTAAACACTTCCGGTTTGTCGATATTGAAGGATATCTCGGAACCTAAATGAGCTAGAAAATTCCTGTCTTCGAGAAAGTTGTTCAAAGTGAGCCTAGCTTCCCTGAAGGACCTAGCATAGTTCCAAATTTATCCACTACGTGGCGCAAGTGCACATAAACACTTCCGGTTTATTGCTATTGAATGATATCTCGGAACTTAAACGAGATAGAAAATTCCCGTCTTCGAGAAAGTTGTTCAGAGTGAGCCTAGCTTCCCTGAAGGACCTAGCATAGTTCCAAATTTATCCACTACGTGGCGCAAGTGTACATAAACACTTCCGGTTTACTGCTATTGAGGATATCTTGGAACCTAAACGAGATATAAAATTCCTGTCTTCGATAAGGTTTTTCATAGTGAGCCTATCTTCACCGAGGGACCTAGCATAGTTCCAAATTCATCCACTACTTGGCGCTAGTGTACGTAAACACTTCCGGTTTGTCGATATTGAAGGATATCTCGGAACCTAAATGAGCTAGAAAATTCCTGTCTTCGAGAAAGTTGTTCAAAGTGAACCTAGCTTCCCTGAAGGACCTAGCATAGTTCCAAATTTATCCACTACGTGGCGCAAGTGCACATAAACACTTCCGGTTTACTGCTATTGAAGGATATCTTGGAACCTAAACGAGATAGAAAATTCCTGTCTTCGATAAGGTTTTTCAAAGTGAGCCTAGCTTCCCCGAGGGACCTAGCATAGTTCCAAATTCATCCACTACGCGGCGCTAGTGTACGTAAACACTTCCGGTTTGTCGATATTGAAGGATATCTTGGAACCTAAATGAGATAGAAAATTCCTGTCTTCGAGAAAGTTGTTCAGAGTGAGCCTAGCTTCCCTGAAGGACATAGCATAGTTCCAAATTCATCCACTACGTGGCGCTAGTGTACATAAATACTTCCGGTTTACTGCTATTGAATGATATCTCGGAACTTAAACGAGATAGAAAATTCCTGTCTTCGAGAAAGTTGTTCAGAGTGCGCCTAGCTTCCCTGAAGGACCTAGCATAGTTCCAAATTTATCCACTACGTGGCGCAAGTGTACATAAACACTTCCGGTTTACTGCTATTGAGGATATCTCGGAACTTAAACGAGATATAAATTCCTGTCTTCGATAAGGTTTTTCATAGTGAGCCTATCTTCACCGAGGGACCTAGCATAGTTCCAAATTCATCCACTACTTGGCGCTAGTGTACGTAAACACTTCCGGTTTACTGCTATTGAGAATATCTCGGAACCTGAACGAGATAGAAAATTCCTGTCTTCGAGAAAGTTGTTCAAAGTGAGCCAAGCTTCCTCGAGGGACCTAGCATAGTTCCAAATTTATCCACTACGTGGCGCTAGTGTACGTAAACACTTCCGGCTTGTCGATATTGAAGGATATCTCGGAACCTAAATGAGATATAAAATTCCTGTCTTCGAGAAAGTTGTTCAAAGTGAGCCTAGCTTCCCTGAAGGACCTAGCATAGTTCCAAATTTATCCACTACGTGGCGCAAGTGCACATAAACACTTCCGGTTTACTGCTATTGAGGATATCGCGGAACTTAAACGAGATAGAAAATTCCTGTCTTCGAGAAAGTTGTTCAGAGTGAGCCTAGCTTCTCTGAAGAACCTAGCATAGTTCCAAATTTATCCACTACGTGGCGCAAGTGCACATAAACACTTCCGGTTTACTGCTATTGAGAATATCTCGGAACCTAAACGAGATAGAAAATTCCTGTCTTCGAGAAAGTTGTTCAAAGTGATCCAAGCTTCCCCGAGGGACCAAGCATAGTTCCAAATTCATCCACTACATGGCGCTAGTGTACGTTAACACTTCCGGTTTACTGCTATTGAGGATATCTCGGAACCTAAACGAGAAAAAAAATCCTGTCCTCGAGTAAGTTGCTCAAAGTGAGCCGAGCTTCCTCGAGAGATCCATAGAAGTTCAAATTTCATCCACTACGTGGCGCTAGTGTACATAAACACTTCCGGTTTACTGCTATTGAAGGATATCTCGGAACCTAAACGAGATAGAAAATTCCTGTCTTCGAGAAAGCTGTTCAAAGTGAGCCTAGCTTCCACGAGAGACCGAGCATAGTTACAAATTCATCCACTACGTGGCGCTTGTGTACGTAAACACTTCCGGTTTACTGCTATTGAAGGATAACTTGGAACCTAAATGAGATATAAAATTCCTGTCTTCGAGAAAGTTGTTCAAAGTGAGCCAAGCTTTCCCGGGAGACCTAGAATAGTTCCAAATTCATCCACTACGTGACGCTAGTGTACATAAACACTCCCTGTTTACTGCTATTGAATGATATCTCGGAACCTAAACGAGATAAAAAATTTCTGTCTTCAAGAAAGTTGTTCAGAGTGAACTGAGCTTCCCCGAGGGACCCAACGAAGTTCCAAATTCTTCCACTAGGTGGCGCTAGTGTGCATAAATATTTCTGGTTTACTGCGTTGCGCTAGTGTACGTAAACACTTCCAGTTTACTGCTTTTGAAGGATATGTCGGAACCTAAACGAGAAAAAAAAATCCTGTCCTCGAGTAAGTTGCTCAAAGTGAGCCTAGCTTCCTCGAGAGACCCATAGAAGTTTAAATTTCATCCACTACGTGGCGCTAGTGTACGTAAACATTTCCGGTTTACTGCTATTGAAGGATATCTCGGAACCTAAACGAGATAGAAAATTCCTGTCTTCGAGAAAGTTGTTCAGAGTATGCAGAGCTTCCCGAGCAAAGTCGGATAACTGGATGATATCAAAAAAATTACAATTTGTATTATCGCTGTTATAACTTTGAGATTTTGTTATCAATGGTAACTGAATGATAACAAAATTTGTTATCATTGTATCCGTGACAGAAACTTTTGACAATAGTTTGATAACAAATATGTTATCTCATCTTTCCCATAATATTTTTAAAGCATATATTACTAAACAAAGTTGACTTTTCATCATACAAAATTTTGTAAAATTATTTGAAGTGTAAGTTCAACCCAAAACACCCACCTCTCAAAATTTTTCCTTGATATATGAACATAAAACTCAAAAATATATGATGATGCAAATTTAGTTATCAACTTGAACTCAGTGATAACATAATTTTTTATTACTTTGTTATCATTTTGCTGTTCAAGTTTGCTCGGGTTCCTTGCACAATTTTAATTATTATTTTATTTCATTTTATTATTCATCCTTAATTAAGAATTATTTGAAGTTCGTCCACTTTGTTATTCCGGCATCATTTCACTTAGAGATATTTCGCAATCTATAGAGGAGATATAAGATATATATCTTTGAATAAAGTTGTTCAGATTGAGCAGAGCTTATTCAAGGGAGCATGCAAGGCTCTTATATTTTCCACTTCGTGACGGTTGTATACGTATAAACTGGTAAGTTATAGATGAGAAATTTCCTTAAATCTAAACGGGATATAAATTTTCTATTTTCGGGTATTCCTTTCAGAAAAAGCAGAACTTCTCTACACTTTTTATATTCATGGAGAAGTAATTTGATTTTGTTTAAGAAAACCTTGGACACTTCACTTAACTTTTTCAAAAGAAAAATAATACTAAAAATCACTCGTAAGGGGAGCAAATACCTTTAAACTCTCATATGTTGCTTATCTTGACAGATAGGTCTATTTCGTCTGTGACTTACAGACTTCTTCAGTGTCGAGTGCTTGACATGAAGTAGAACTTGCAAGACGGAATCTTCAAAGCAGTGGTTTCGTATAGTACATGAAAGCTAATATTCTTCAACTTCACCCTGAGAAAGTAACCCCGATTTATGTTGAGGCAACCATTTGACCAACAAAGCCTTCGCACCATAATTACATTTATTCACATACTCTGTATGATCTTAGCAAATAGATAATAGATTTGATTAACAATTAAATTATGTGGGCCAACTTAAATTCGGAAATCGATCTCGGTAAACGGATTGCAGAGAAACGAACAACTGAGTCCTCGGTGACCATTTGTCTGATCTCAGTAAAACTCAGTAAAGTTTGCCAAATGTTTACAGAATCTTGGTAACGTTCGCCGAGATTTCGATTAAAAATTTGATTCGTCAACATTCTTCTTCTTGGCATTATGTCTGCACTGGGACAGAGCCTGCTTATCAGTTTAGTGTTCAATGAGCACTTCCACAGGGATTGACTGAGAGCTTTCTTTGCCAAAGTTGGCATTTACGCATTCGTATATCGTGTGACAGGTACGATGATTATCTATATGCCCAGGGAAGTCAAGGAAATTTCCATTACGAAAAGATCGTGGACCGACTGGGAATCGAACCCTGACGCCTTTAGCATGGCTTTGCTTTGTAGCTGCGGGCTCTAACCACACGGCTAAGAAAGGCCGTTTGCAAACATCTTAATTCATCTGCACGGATTTAAATCTGATTCTTAAATCATGATTTACAAGTCATGCAACTCAGAAATAAGTAAGGTCATGATATCAAGATCATGAATCATAGTTTCTGGATAATCATGATTCTTCATAAGCGTAACATCCAAAGTGACAACAGTTCCGTCAAGACAAGAATTTCGTCAGGATTTTCCCAAAAGGATTTCTTCATGGTCATGGATTTCTTCAGGAATTTCCAAAGCGATTCCTTCAGGTACTCCCCGAAATTCCATACGAATTCACCCAGAGATTCCTTAAGGAATTGCCTCAGGAATTCCTTTAGGGATGTTTCCAAAGATTTTTCAGGAATTCTCAATTCCCAAAATCATTCCTGCTGAAATTCATTGAGAATTTTTTAAAGAATTTCCTCAAAGGTCCCTAAGGAGTTTCAACAGAGATCCCTTCAGAAATTCCTCCCTACGATATCTTACGGAATTCCTCCTTGTATTCATTCAGTAGTTCATCCAATGATTTTTACAGAATTCCTAAAACAAGTTCTCTAGGGATTCTTTCAAAAATTTTTCCAGGGATTCCTTTTGGAATTCACCCAAGTATCTTTTCCGGAAATCCTTCGGGGATTGCTTCCAAAATTTTTCCGAGAGATCCACACAGAATATTTTTAAGGTACCTGCAGGAATTCTAATTTTACCTTTTAGATATCACACTAGAATTGTAAACGTATACCAGCGCCACGTAGTGAATGAATTTCGAACTATGCTAGGTCTCTCGGGGAAGCTAGGCTCACTTTGAACAACTTTCTCGAAGACAGGAATTTTCTATCTCGTTTAGGTTCCGAGATATCCTTCAATAGCAGTAAACCGGAAATGTTTACGTACACAAGCGCCACGTAGTGGATGAATTTGGTACTATGCTCGGCCTCTCGGGAAAGCTCGGCTCACTTTGAACAACTTTCTCGAAGACAGGAATTTTCTATCTCGTTCTGGTTCCGAGATATCCTTCAATAGCAGTAAACCGGAAGTGTTTACGTACACTAGCGCCACGTAGTGGATGAATTTTTAACTTCTATGGGTCTCTCGAGGAAGCTCGGCTCACTTTGAGCAACTTACTCGAGGACAGGATTTTTTTTCTCGTTTAGGTTCCGAGATATCCTTCAATAGCAGTAAACCGGAAGTGTTTCCGTACACAAGCGCCACGTAGTGGATGAATTTGGTACTATTCTCGGTCTCTCGGGGAAGCTAGGCTCACTTTAAACAACTTTCTCGAAGACAGGAATTTTCTATCTTGTTTAGGTTCCGAGATATCCTTCAATAGCAGTAAACCGGAAGTGTTTATGTGCACTTGCGCCACGTAGTGGACGAATTTGGAACTATGCTATGTCCCTCGGGGAAGCTCGGCTCACTTTGAACAACTTTCTCGAAGACAGGAATTTTCTATCTCGTTCTGGTTCCGAGATATCCTTCAATAGCAGTAAACCGGAAGTGTTTACGTACACAAGCGCCACGTAGTGGATGAATTTGGTACTATTCTCGGTCTCTCGGGGAAGCTAGGCTCACTTTAAACAACTTTCTCGAAGACAGGAATTTTCTATCTTGTTTAGGTTCCGAGATATCCTTCAATAGCAGTAAACCGGAAGTGTTTATGTACACTTGCGCCACGTAGTGGACGAATTTGGAACTATGCTATGTCCCTCGGGGAAGCTAGGCTCACTTTGAACAACTTTCTCGAAGACAGGAATTTTCTATCTCGTTTAGGTTCCGAGATATCCTTCAATAGCAGTAAACCGGAAGTGTTTATGTACACTTAGCGCCACGTAGTGGACGAATTTGGAACTATGCTAGGTCCCTCGGGGAAGCTTGGCTCACTTTGAACAACTTTCTCGAAGACAGGAATTTTCTATCTCGTTTAGGTTCCGAGATATCCTTCAATAGCAGTAAACCGGAAGTGTTTATGTACACTAGCGCCACGTAGTGGACGAATTTGGAACTATGCTATGTCCCTCGGGGAAGCTAGGCTCACTTTGAACAACTTTCTCGAAGACAGGAATTTTCTATCTCGTTTAGGTTCCGAGATATCCTTCAATAGCAGTAAACCGGAAGTGTTTATGTACACTAGCGCCACGTAGTGGACGAATTTGGAACTATGCTAGGTCCCTCGGGGAAGCTTGGCTCACTTTGAACAACTTTCTCGAAGACAGGAATTTTCTATCTCGTTTAGGTTCCGAGATATCCTTCAATAGCAGTAAACCGGAAGTGTTTACGTACACTAGCGCCACGTAGTGGACGAATTTGGAACTATGCTAGGTCCCTCGGGGAAGCTTGGCTCACTTTGAACAACTTTCTCGAAGACAGGAATTTTCTATCTCGTTTAGGTTCCAAGATATCCTTCAATAGCAGTAAACCGGAAGTGTTTATGTACACTTGCGCCACGTAGTGGACGAATTTGGAACTATGCTATGTCCCTCGGGGAAGCTTGGCTCACTTTGAACAACTTTCTCGAAGACAGGAATTTTCTATCTCGTTTAGGTTCCGAGATATCCTTCAATAGCAGTAAACCGGAAGTGTTTACGTACACTAGCGCCACGTAGTGGATGAATTTGGTACTATGCTAGGTCCTCGGGGAAGCTAGGCTCACTTTGAACAACTTTCTCGAAGACAGGAATTTTCTATCTCGTTTAGGTTCCAAGATATCCTTCAATAGCAGTAAACCGGAAGTGTTTATGTACACTTGCGCCACGTAGTGGACGAATTTGGAACTATGCTAGGTCCCTCGGGGAAGCTTGGCTCACTTTGAACAACTTTCTCGAAGACAGGAATTTTCTATCTCGTTTAGGTTCCGAGATATCCTTCAATAGCAGTAAACCGGAAGTGTTTACGTACACTAGCGCCACGTAGTGGACGAATTTGGAACTATGCTAGTCCCTCGGGGAAGCTTGGCTCACTTTGAACAACTTTCTCGAAGACAGGAATTTTCTATCTCGTTTAGGTTCCAAGATATCCTTCAATAGCAGTAAACCGGAAGTGTTTACGTACACTAGCGCCACGTAGTGGACGAATTTGGAACTATGCTATGTCCCTCGGGGAAGCTTGGCTCACTTTGAACAACTTTCTCGAAGACAGGAATTTTCTATCTCGTTTAGGTTCCGAGATATCCTTCAATAGCAGTAAACCGGAAGTGTTTATGTACACTAGCGCCACGTAGTGGATGAATTTGGAACTATGCTAGGTCCCTCGGGGAAGCTAGGCTCACTTTGAACAACTTTCTCGAAGACAGGAATTTTCTATCTCGTTTAGGTTCCGAGATATCCTTCAATAGCAGTAAACCGGAAGTGTTTACGTACACTAGCGCCACGTAGTGGACGAATTTGGAACTATGCTATGTCCCTCGGGGAAGCTTGGCTCACTTTGAACAACTTTCTCGAAGACAGGAATTTTCTATCTCGTTTAGGTTCCGAGATATCCTTCAATAGCAGTAAACCGGAAGTGTTTACGTACACTAGCGCCACGTAGTGGACGAATTTGGAACTATGCTATGTCCCTCGGGGAAGCTAGGCTCACTTTGAACAACTTTCTCGAAGACAGGAATTTTCTATCTCGTTTAGGTTCCGAGATATCCTTCAATAGCAGTAAACCGGAAGTGTTTACGTACACTAGCGCCACGTAGTGGATGAATTTGGAACTATGCTATGGTCCCTCGGGGAAGCTAGGCTCACTTTGAACAACTTTCTCGAAGACAGGAATTTTCTATCTCGTTTAGGTTCCGAGATATCCTTCAATAGCAGTAAACCGGAAGTGTTTATGTACACTTGCGCCACGTAGTGGACGAATTTGGAACTATGCTATGTCCCTCGGGGAAGCTAGGCTCACTTTGAACAACTTTCTCGAAGACAGGAATTTTCTATCTCGTTTAGGTTCCAAGATATCCTTCAATAGCAGTAAACCGGAAGTGTTTATGTACACTTGCGCCACGTAGTGGACGAATTTGGAACTATGCTATGTCCCTCGGGGAAGCTAGGCTCACTTTGAACAACTTTCTCGAAGACAGGAATTTTCTATCTCGTTTAGGTTCCGAGATATCCTTCAATAGCAGTAAACCGGAAGTGTTTATGTACACTAGCGCCACGTAGTGGACGAATTTGGAACTATGCTATGTCCCTCGGGGAAGCTTGGCTCACTTTGAACAACTTTCTCGAAGACAGGAATTTTCTATCTCGTTTAGGTTCCGAGATATCCTTCAATAGCAGTAAACCGGAAGTGTTTATGTACACTTGCGCCACGTAGTGGACGAATTTGGAACTATGCTATGTCCCTCGGGGAAGCTAGGCTCACTTTGAACAACTTTCTCGAAGACAGGAATTTTCTATCTCGTTTAGGTTCCGAGATATCCTTCAATAGCAGTAAACCGGAAGTGTTTATGTACACTTGCGCCACGTAGTGGACGAATTTGGAACTATGCTATGTCCCTCGGGGAAGCTAGGCTCACTTTGAACAACTTTCTCGAAGACAGGAATTTTCTATCTCGTTTAGGTTCCGAGATATCCTTCAATAGCAGTAAACCGGAAGTGTTTATGTACACTAGCGCCACGTAGTGGACGAATTTGGAACTATGCTATGTCCCTCGGGGAAGCTTGGCTCACTTTGAACAACTTTCTCGAAGACAGGAATTTTCTATCTCGTTTAGGTTCCGAGATATCCTTCAATAGCAGTAAACCGGAAGTGTTTATGTACACTTGCGCCACGTAGTGGACGAATTTGGAACTATGCTATGTCCCTCGGGGAAGCTAGGCTCACTTTGAACAACTTTCTCGAAGACAGGAATTTTCTATCTCGTTTAGGTTCCGAGATATCCTTCAATAGCAGTAAACCGGAAGTGTTTATGTACACTAGCGCCACGTAGTGGATGAATTTGGAACTATGCTATGTCCCTCGGGGAAGCTAGGCTCACTTTGAACAACTTTCTCGAAGACAGGAATTTTCTATCTCGTTTAGGTTCCGAGATATCCTTCAATAGCAGTAAACCGGAAGTGTTTATGTACACTTGCGCCACGTAGTGGACGAATTTGGAACTATGCTATGTCCCTCGGGGAAGCTAGGCTCACTTTGAACAACTTTCTCGAAGACAGGAATTTTCTATCTCGTTTAGGTTCCGAGATATCCTTCAATAGCAGTAAACCGGAAGTGTTTATGTACACTTGCGCCACGTAGTGGACGAATTTGGAACTATGCTATGTCCCTCGGGAAGCTAGGCTCACTTTGAACAACTTTCTCGAAGACAGGAATTTTCTATCTCGTTTAGGTTCCGAGATATCCTTCAATAGCAGTAAACCGGAAGTGTTTATGTACACTAGCGCCACGTAGTGGACGAATTTGGAACTATGCTATGTCCCTCGGGGAAGCTAGGCTCACTTTGAACAACTTTCTCGAAGACAGGAATTTTCTATCTCGTTTAGGTTCCGAGATATCCTTCAATAGCAGTAAACCGGAAGTGTTTATGTACACTTGCGCCACGTAGTGGACGAATTTGGAACTATGCTATGTCCCTCGGGGAAGCTAGGCTCACTTTGAACAACTTTCTCGAAGACAGGAATTTTCTATCTCGTTTAGGTTCCGAGATATCCTTCAATAGCAGTAAACCGGAAGTGTTTATGTACACTTGCGCCACGTAGTGGACGAATTTGGAACTATGCTATGTCCCTCGGGGAAGCTTGGCTCACTTTGAACAACTTTCTCGAAGACAGGAATTTTCTATCTCGTTTAGGTTCCGAGATATCCTTCAATAGCAGTAAACCGGAAGTGTTTATGTACACTAGCGCCACGTAGTGGACGAATTTGGAACTATGCTATGTCCCTCGGGGAAGCTTGGCTCACTTTGAACAACTTTCTCGAAGACAGGAATTTTCTATCTCGTTTAGGTTCCGAGATATCCTTCAATAGCAGTAAACCGGAAGTGTTTATGTACACTTGCGCCTCGTAGTGGACGAATTTGGAACTATGCTATGTCCCTCGGGGAAGCTAGGTTCACTTTGAACAACTTTCTCGAAGACAGGAATTTTCTATCTCGTTTAGATCCCGAGATATCCTTCAATAGCAGTAAACCGGAAGTGTTTATGTACACTTGCGCCACGTAGTGGACGAATTTGGAACTATGCTATGTCCCTCGGGGAAGCTAGGCTCACTTTGAACAACTTTCTCGAAGACAGGAATTTTCTATCTCGTTTAGGTTCCGAGATATCCTTCAATAGCAGTAAACCGGAAGTGTTTATGTACACTAGCGCCACGTAGTGGACGAATTTGGAACTATGCTATGTCCCTTCGGGGAAGCTAGGCTCACTTTGAACAACTTTCTCGAAGACAGGAATTTTCTATCTCGTTTAGATCCCGAGATATCCTTCAATAGCAGTAAACCGGAAGTGTTTATGTACACTTGCGCCTCGTAGTGGACGAATTTGGAACTATGCTATGTCCCTCGGGGAAGCTTGGCTCACTTTGAACAACCTTCTCGAAGACAGGAATTTTCTATCTCGTTTAGGTTCCGAGATATCCTTCAATAGCAGTAAACCGGAAGTGTTTATGTACACTAGCGCCACGTAGTGGACGAATTTGGAACTATGCTAGGTCCTTCGGGGAAGCTTGGCTCACTTTGAACAACTTTCTCGAAGACAGGAATTTTCTATCTCGTTTAGATCCCGAGATATCCTTCAATAGCAGTAAACCGGAAGTGTTTATGTACACTTGCGCCACGTAGTGGACGAATTTGGAACTATGCTATGTCCCTCGGGGAAGCTTGGCTCACTTTGAACAACCTTTCTCGAAGACAGGAATTTTCTATCTCGTTTAGGTTCCGAGATATCCTTCAATAGCAGTAAACCGGAAGTGTTTATGTACACTAGCGCCACGTAGTGGATGAATTTGGAACTATGCTAGGTCCTTCGGGGAAGCTTGGCTCACTTTGAACAACTTTCTCGAAGACAGGAATTTTCTATCTCGTTTAGGTTCCGAGATATCCTTCAATAGCAGTAAACCGGAAGTGTTTATGTACACTTGCGCCTCGTAGTGGACGAATTTGGAACTATGCTATGTCCCTCGGGGAAGCTAGGCTCACTTTGAACAACTTTCTCGAAGACAGGAATTTTCTATCTCGTTTAGATCCCGAGATATCCTTCAATAGCAGTAAACCGGAAGTGTTTATGTACACTTGCGCCACGTAGTGGACGAATTTGGAACTATGCTATGTCCCTCGGGGAAGCTTGGCTCACTTTGAACAACTTTCTCGAAGACAGGAATTTTCTATCTCGTTTAGGTTCCGAGATATCCTTCAATAGCAGTAAACCGGAAGTGTTTATGTACACTAGCGCCACGTAGTGGATGAATTTGGAACTATGCTAGGTCTCTCGGGGAAGCTTGGCTCACTTTGAACAACTTTCTCGAAGACAGGAATTTTCTATCTCGTTTAGGTTCCGAGATATCCTTCAATAGCAGTAAACCGGAAGTGTTTATGTACACTTGCGCCACGTAGTGGACGAATTTGGAACTATGCTATGTCCCTCGGGGAAGCTAGGCTCACTTTGAACAACTTTCTCGAAGACAGGAATTTTCTATCTCGTTTAGGTTCCCGAGATATCCTTCAATAGCAGTAAACCGGAAGTGTTTATGTACACTTGCGCCACGTAGTGGACGAATTTGGAACTATGCTATGTCCCTCGGGGAAGCTTGGCTCACTTTGAACAACTTTCTCGAAGACAGGAATTTTCTATCTCGTTTAGGTTCCAAGATATCCTTCAATAGCAGTAAACCGGAAGTGTTTATGTACACTTGCGCCACGTAGTGGACGAATTTGGAACTATGCTATGTCCCTCGGGGAAGCTAGGCTCACTTTGAACAACTTTCTCGAAGACAGGAATTTTCTATCTCGTTTAGGTTCCGAGATATCCTTCAATAGCAGTAAACCGGAAGTGTTTATGTACACTTGCGCCACGTAGTGGACGAATTTGGAACTATGCTATGTCCCTCGGGGAAGCTAGGCTCACTTTGAACAACTTTCTCGAAGACAGGAATTTTCTATCTCGTTTAGGTTCCGAGATATCCTTCAATAGCAGTAAACCGGAAGTGTTTATGTACACTAGCGCCACGTAGTGGATGAATTTGGAACTATGCTATGTCCCTCGGGGAAGCTAGGCTCACTTTGAACAACTTTCTCGAAGACAGGAATTTTCTATCTCGTTTAGGTTCCGAGATATCCTTCAATAGCAGTAAACCGGAAGTGTTTATGTACACTAGCGCCACGTAGTGGACGAATTTGGAACTATGCTATGTCCCTCGGGGAAGCTAGGCTCACTTTGAACAACTTTCTCGAAGACAGGAATTTTCTATCTCGTTTAGGTTCCGAGATATCCTTCAATAGCAGTAAACCGGAAGTGTTTATGTACACTTGCGCCACGTAGTGGACGAATTTGGAACTATGCTATGTCCCTCGGGGAAGCTTGGCTCACTTTGAACAACTTTCTCGAAGACAGGAATTTTCTATCTCGTTTAGGTTCCGAGATATCCTTCAATAGCAGTAAACCGGAAGTGTTTATGTACACTTGCGCCACGTAGTGGACGAATTTGGAACTATGCTATGTCCCTCGGGGAAGCTAGGCTCACTTTGAACAACTTTCTCGAAGACAGGAATTTTCTATCTCGTTTAGGTTCCGAGATATCCTTCAATAGCAGTAAACCGGAAGTGTTTATGTACACTAGCGCCACGTAGTGGACGAATTTGGAACTATGCTATGTCCCTCGGGGAAGCTAGGCTCACTTTGAACAACTTTCTCGAAGACAGGAATTTTCTATCTCGTTTAGGTTCCGAGATATCCTTCAATAGCAGTAAACCGGAAGTGTTTATGTACACTTGCGCCACGTAGTGGACGAATTTGGAACTATGCTATGTCCCTCGGGGAAGCTAGGCTCACTTTGAACAACTTTCTCGAAGACAGGAATTTTCTATCTCGTTTAGGTTCCCGAGATATCCTTCAATAGCAGTAAACCGGAAGTGTTTATGTACACTAGCGCCACGTAGTGGACGAATTTGGAACTATGCTATGGTCCCTCGGGGAAGCTAGGCTCACTTTGAACAACTTTCTCGAAGACAGGAATTTTCTATCTCGTTTAGGTTCCGAGATATCCTTCAATAGCAGTAAACCGGAAGTGTTTATGTACACTTGCGCCACGTAGTGGACGAATTTGGAACTATGCTATGTCCCTCGGGGAAGCTTGGCTCACTTTGAACAACTTTCTCGAAGACAGGAATTTTCTATCTCGTTTAGGTTCCGAGATATCCTTCAATAGCAGTAAACCGGAAGTGTTTACGTACACTAGCGCCACGTAGTGGATGAATTTGGAACTATGCTATGGTCCCTCGGGGAAGCTAGGCTCACTTTGAACAACTTTCTCGAAGACAGGAATTTTCTATCTCGTTTAGGTTCCGAAGATATCCTTCAATAGCAGTAAACCGGAAGTGTTTACGTACACTAGCGCCACGTAGTGGACGAATTTGGAACTATGCTATGTCCCTCGGGGAAGCTTGGCTCACTTTGAACAACTTTCTCGAAGACAGGAATTTTCTATCTCGTTTAGGTTCCGAGATATCCTTCAATAGCAGTAAACCGGAAGTGTTTACGTACACTAGCGCCACGTAGTGGACGAATTTGGAACTATGCTATGTCCCTCGGGGAAGCTTGGCTCACTTTGAACAACTTTCTCGAAGACAGGAATTTTCTATCTCGTTTAGGTTCCGAGATATCCTTCAATAGCAGTAAACCGGAAGTGTTTATGTACACTTGCGCCACGTAGTGGACGAATTTGGAACTATGCTATGTCCCTCGGGGAAGCTTGGCTCACTTTGAACAACTTTCTCGAAGACAGGAATTTTTCTATCTCGTTTAGGTTCCAAGATATCCTTCAATAGCAGTAAACCGGAAGTGTTTACGTACACTAGCGCCACGTAGTGGATGAATTTGGTACTATTCTCGGTCTCTCGGGGAAGCTAGGCTCACTTTGAACAACTTTCTCGAAGACAGGAATTTTCTATCTCGTTTAGGTTCCGAGATATCCTTCAATAGCAGTAAACCGGAAGTGTTTATGTACACTAGCGCCACGTAGTGGACGAATTTGGAACTATGCTATGTCCCTCGGGGAAGCTTGGCTCACTTTGAACAACCTTCTCGAAGACATGGAATTTTCTATCTCGTTTAGGTTCCAAGATATCCTTCAATAGCAGTAAACCGGAAGTGTTTATGTACACTTGCGCCACGTAGTGGATGAATTTGTAAACTATGCTTGGTCTCCCGGGGAAAGCTAGGCTCACTTTGCAACAGCTTTCTCGAAGACAGGGAATTTTATATCTCGTTTAGGTTCCAAGATATGCTTCAATAGCAGTAAATCGGAAGTTTTACGTACACAAGCGCCACGTAGTGGATGAATTTGTAACTATGCTCGGTCTCTCGGGGAAGCTAGGCTCACTTTGAACAGCTTTCTCGAAGACAGGAATTTTATATCTCATTTAGGTTCCAAGATATCCTTCAATAGCAGTAAACCGGAAGTGTTTATGTACACTTTGCGCCACGTTAGTGGAACGAATTTGGAACTATGCTAGTCCCTCGGGGAAGCTTGGCTCACTTTGAACAACTTTCTCGAAGACAGGAATTTTTTTTCTCGTTTAGGTTCCAAGATATCCTTCAATAGCAGTAAACCGGAAGTGTTTACGTACACAAGCGCCACGTAGTGATGAATTTGGTACTATTGCTCGGTCTCTCGGGGAAGCTAGGCTCACTTTGAACAACTTTCTCGAAGACAGGAATTTTCTATCTTGTTCTGGTTCCGAGATATCCCTTCAATAGCAGTAAACCGGAAGTGTTTATGTACACTTGCGCCTCGTAGTGGACGAATTTGAAACTATGCTATGTCCCTGGGGGAAGCTAGGCTCACTTTGAACAACCTTCTCGAAGACAGGAATTTTCTATCTCGTTCTGGTTCCAAGATATCCTTCAATAGCAGTAAACCGGAAGTGTTTATGTACACTTGCGCACCTAGTGGACGAATTTGGAACTATGCTATGTCCCTCGGGAAGCTTGGCTCACTTTGAACAACCTTCTCGAAAGACAGGAATTTTCTATCTCGTTCTGGTTCCAAGATATGCCTTCAATAGCAGTAAAACCGGAAGTGTTTATGTACACTTGCGCCACGTAGTGGATGAATTTGTAACTATGCTTGGTCTCCCGGGAAAGCTAGGCTCACTTTGAACAGCTTTCTCGAAGACAGGAATTTTTCTATCTCGTTTTAAGGTTCCAAGATATCCTTCAATAGCAGTAAATCGGAAGTGTTTACGTACACAAGCGCCACGTAGGTGGATGAATTTGTAACTATGCTCGGTCTCTCGGGGAAGCTAGGCTCACTTTGAACAGCTTTCTCGAAGACAGGAATTTTCTATCTCATTTAGGTTCCAAGATATGCTTCAATAGCAGTAAACCGGAAGTGTTTACGTACACAAGCGCCACGTAGTGGATGAATTTGTAACTATGCTCGGTCTCTCTGAAGCTAGGCTCACTTTGAACAACTTTCTCGAAGACAGGAATTTTCTATCTCGTTTAGGTTCCAAGATATCCTTCAATAGCAGTAAAACCGGAAGTGTTTATGTACACTTGCGCCACGTAGTGGACGAATTTGGATCTATGCTATGTCCCTCGGGGAAGCTTGGCTCACTTTGAACAACTTTCTCGAAGACAGGAATTTTCTATCTCGTTTAGGTTTCGAGAAATCCTTCAATAGCAGTAAACCGGAAGTGTTTACGTACACTAGCGCCACGTAGTGGATGAATTTTGGTACTATGCTTGGTCTCCCGGGAAAGCTAGGCTCACTTTGAACAGCTTTCTCGAAGACAGGCATTTTCTATCTCGTTTAGGTTCCAAGATATGCTTCAATAGCAGTAAACCGGAAGTGTTTACGTACACAAGCGCCACGTAGTGGATGAATTTGGTACTATTCTCGGTCTCTCGGAGACAGGAATTTTCTATCTCGTTTAGGTTCCAAGATATCCTTCAATAGCAGTAAACCGGAAGTGTTTACGTACACAAGCGCCACGTAGTGGATGAATTTGGTACTATTCTCGGTCTCTCGGAGACAGGAATTTTCTATCTCGTTTAGGTTCCAAGATATCCTTCAATAGCAGTAAACCGGAAGTGTTTATGTACACTAGCGCCACGTAGTGGTGGAATTTTGTATCATTACATATACCATAAGGAAGCGAGCACTGCCCTGTACAACTCTCCCGAAGACAGAACCCTTGTAGCTGGTCAAAATTTTGAAATATCCGGCCACAAACCTAGTTCCGGAATAACCAACTGCATGCAACGCTTGTATACAAGCAGCGGGAGATGGGCAAAAAATGTGGAACTTTTTGATCCGACCAATTCTCAGCCATGGTGGCATAAAATTTCAGTCGGTCTTCACTAAACGCATCCAGGGGAGTAAACGGTTGCAATGGTGAAAAAATTATGGAAATTGATTGATTATCAGCTGAGATATCGTCGTGCAAAGTTTACCGTTCCACATTTTTTTGACCCGTCGGTACTTTACGTTACAAAAACCGTCGTCGGTATAAGCAGTGTTAATGGTGATGTAGTCAGTGGCGAAGGTGGCATGGAACTTGGGAGCACCGCGCGGAGGACGAAAGACTTCCGTCTCTAGATCGAAGATTGGACAGAAAAATCAACAAAACCGCTGGACTGGACCAACCACCGAGCGCGCTTCTAAAATACGGTGGTGATACACTGGCAAGAGCGCTAAAATGAATTATTTTCGAGATTTGAGAGGAGGAAGTATTACCGAAGAAGTGGATGGAAGGTGTCGTGTGTCCCATCCACAAAAGGTCGAAAGTTGAATTGCGTGAATGGATAAAAAACGGCAACACTGTCGCTACAAGTTGTTATTGTTTGTGTCTCGCTCCACATAAATTGTGATTTTACGCTGTTACCGATCGCCTAAAAACCACCGCTCGTCAAATTCCACCTACAACAATCTCCCGCGCCCGTATTCATTCGCTGCTCACCTGTTTCAAACAAGCCATCATTTCACCTCGCCACTCACCGCCGCCTCACCGTCGCCTCCACCACCCAAAAACTCCCGATACCCGAACCAATAGAGCGCTGCATATGACGAGCCTAACCTCACTTATTTGACAGCTGCTGGTCCTGTTGTTTACGATTCGGACTTAGTCGTTTTTTTTCATCATTTTTTCATCTTTGCATTTCTATCACCAGCATGCTGATGGTGACGATTTATAACAACAGGACCAGTATCTGTCAAAATTGATGCGTGACGTCACAGTGCAGTGGAGTATAAGCAACCCACACCCACTCGAAAGAATCTCCAGTACCAGCCAAACATACAAAATTTGCATCTCATCTGGTCATCTGATCACGACCACATCACTAGGTACATCATCAACGTCGCTGTTGCAAGGTAACCTCAAGGGACTGGCAGATTGTGATGCCTTCGTAGCCAACATCAAAACTATGCAACACTGCATTGAGATCAGCGCCACCTGTTGGTGGATACGTGCCATTTATCCCCATTTATCCCTTTCAAGTTGCATAATTTAAAATGCCTTCCGTCTGTGAAAAATACGCGAATGATCTGGTTGGTGAAATCATCAAATGTGGCGGTTCTTGCTCTGGGCAATTTTGTCTCAGATGCTCTAAGATTGTTACAAAAATATAAAAATTAAGACAATTGCACTAGCAGACAAATCACAGAACATCAAGTTTTTTTTTCTTTCTGTTTCTGTTCGGGATGAACCACTGCGACCAGTTTTCTTTGATCTTTTGTGGTATACCCGTGTCCTTTGTTTAGTGCATGTCGTTCTACTCCATTACTATTGAGAAATAATGAAGTAGTCGTTTTTTATACAAATATCATTCTTTACCATTTTGCATAGAGCCTATTAAGAAAAAGATCCTGCTATGTATACCTTTTGGAGAAAACAGTTTGTCACCATTAAACTCTCAAAAGGCGCCCCTTAATCAGGTTCGGCCACTAAGCTGGTTGAATGATACTGATTTTGACCATGCATCGGTACTCTAGCATATCAAATTATTGCTTCTACTTATAAGCATAAGCATAAGCATAAGCATAGATGACTGTACAATTCGTAGTTGCTACTCCGTGATTGACCAGAACAATCGAAGTTGCACAGGGAATTGATGAATGAGGCTTAGGATTAGCTAACCATTCTTCAATGTGCACAAATCGAGAGCTCAAATTTAAAAGTCAATAACGGCGCCGCCCACGTCCTTACGGTCATCGGGGAAGGGAAGGAATGTTAGTATGACTACCGTTGTTACTAGAGACCGAGATCATCTCTGCATTTCCACGGTTGTCATGGAAAGAATATTGGGTTAGTGGGATAAGGTAGTGATCTGGGAG
This sequence comes from Aedes aegypti, assembly GCF_002204515.2. Taxonomy (NCBI): domain Eukaryota; kingdom Metazoa; phylum Arthropoda; class Insecta; order Diptera; family Culicidae; genus Aedes; species Aedes aegypti. The sequence continues at coordinate 31,704 of NW_018736536.1, forward strand.
TCACCAATGTTTGGTGATGCGATCCATGATATAATCACGCCTAACCGGATTCGCGAAATTATTCGATAATCGCATTGTACGCCGAACAAGTGTTCGTCACTCGCCCACGCAAGAGCAAGCGACGCGATCAATAGATCAAACACTACTAACGATCCGCAGCGCTTTTTCATTTCTCTGTGCGAACAACGCGCGACATGTTTGATCCTGTCCCCATCACCCGCCCCCGCAGGAACAAGCGTTAAGGTCGAAGGATCAAACACTACTAACAAACCGATCACTTTTTCGCTACCGACGCGCGACATGTTTGATCCCGCCCCCGCAAGAGCAAGCGTCAAGGTCGAAGGATCAAACACTACTAACGAACCGATCACTTTTTCACTGCTTCACTACCGACGCGCGACATATTTGATCCTGCCCTCATAACCCACCCCCGCAAGAGCAAGCGTTAAGGTCGAAGGATCAAATACTACTCATTATTGCTTCTACTTATAAGGTTCAAAGTCGTTTTTTGAAACTGTGAACAGGTTTCATCGTATGAGACATTTAAATTCCTTGAAACAGAAAGCTTATTTTAGAATTCAAGAGTTCTGCTACTCCACCGATTTCCCTCCTAGATATCGAATGATAAACTCTTGGAACTTTAATGGAGAACGTCACTATCTGAGCCAGTGATGCCACATTCGCAGATTTATCTGTAATTACACAGATTTTTTCCTGTTCTTGCCTACAGATATCTGTGATCACAGATTTTTGGGATGAAAAAAGATTTTGAAGATTTTAGGATATTTCACAGGTTTGGGACATGGTTTTGGAAGATACAAATCAGAAATTCCATTACTCTGTTTAGTTTTCTCAAAAACTTAAATATTTTATTTTTTGCAAAGGTTCTTTTTGATCTAAATTAATAAAATTTTAGATTTTTTGCGACACAGATTTTTACCAAGATTTTTGGAGGTTTACTTAAGATAAAAAGGATTTTTTCAGCCGAAAACACAGATGAGATTCGGAAAAAATGAGGTAACGCTGATTTGAGCCCTATGGGATGATGTGGTTTCTTATTAAATTTTTGGGCCCTCAAGTCATTCCCGTAAATACAAGTGTTTTAATAAGCTTCATTGCTTTTAGTCGACAGTGGGACAAGTTCTGTCTCATAACTGAATTTTTGTCTAGGATTTCATCTCCTACAGGGCACCCTTATAATGAATCGACCCCTTTGACATTAACAAGTTGATGTCTGGGGTCGGGAAGCTATAAAATGCACAAATTAATCAATCACTAAATATTATTTTTTCTTACCTGAAGCCATAGTACATCAAATACTAAGGCACATTTGCCAAACATTGACGGGTTAATGATCATTTTGGAGCATTTCATAGATATCTTGCACCACCTTTGAAAAAATCCCTTATTTTTGAAGTAGCTCTATGTTTTATACCTCATGACATTCTCGAATGGTAAACATGTCAAATATGACATCTTCAAAACGAAGCCTAAGGTGTATTCTTTCGAATGACACCGGTTGAGACAGATTTGGTCATGATTTAGTACAGAAACTGCAATTTCTATAGAACAACCTTCACGAAATTTGAAAAATTCAAAAGGGTCAATTTCAGCTGACATCTCTCCAGGTCATATGCTATGAAAAATTGAAATATGAACTGATCGATCTGAAACTTTGGGGAATTGTTATTCAATAATGAAGAAATCAAGAAAAAATATTCGAGAAGGAATTTGCAAACTTTAATTTTTTGACTTTCGGCTAACCAATAATGGGTTACATGCTTGGCCTGATTTGCTACTCGCTACATACACGCAAAAAAATTGTGCGGTAAAAACTACCATTTTAGGGGGTTAACTTAAGCGCTCGCACCGGCAATTTTCAGCAGACCAGAATTGCGCTTAATTTTACCATGGCTGTAGTCGAAATCAGATGGTTGTAAATTATTTCTCTCAAATGTACCAGTAATGTGGTGGGATGTACCGTAAACATAGTAAATTGGTCTGAAATTCCATGGTAGTTTCAAGAATGGGCGTAGTCAGCTAAAATAGTCATTTTTACCACAGAATTTTTTCCGTGTAGTAACGCACATGCGCTAGTGTCTACGCACAAAACATCGCTAATAGGTAACGCGGAAAATATTTGCGTGGCGAAATGCATCTAACGAATTATTTCTCAAAACTAGGAACTATTTTCGGTAAAATATTTGGTGCCGGTTGTGCGTAAAGATGATGGATATCACGCTTACTAAATATTTTTTTTCGATTGAAGCTTCCATTCACAAGATGTTTTAAGTTAGATGCCTTTCCCTATGGAACATAAATGAGAAAACTTCTACTGATCAACTGTGGACAAGAGCAATGGATTACCAGCTTTGCTCTTGTTCACAGTTGATCAGCAGAAGTTTTATCGTTTAATTTTGTATGGGGAAAGGCATCTAACTTCAAAATTTGTCGTAAATGAAAGCATTAATCGAAAAAAATATTTAGTAGGCGTGATAGTCATTATCATTACGTACAACCGGTACTAAATATTTTTTCGAAAAAAAGTTCGCAATTTTGAGAAATAAATCGTTAGATGTGGGTGACCATGTGGTGAGCAGCGAATCAGGCCATGTATGTAACCCATTACTACAGAATTCCTCGGGCAACATCAGGATTCAGGATATCAGGATATATGGGCGAACGAGCTACAACGGACTAGATGTTTGCCATCCTCCAGGTGTTGCAACATTGAACTCACATATCATTTGTTTATCGATTTTGAATCAGCCTATGTTACAATCGATAGAGATCAATTATGGCAGATTATGCACGAATATGGTTTCCCGGCCAAACTGATAAGATTGATCAAGGTGATAATGGAGCGAGTAATGTGCGTAGCCCGACTCTATTGGACACTATCGAGCCCCTTCCAATCTCGTAGAGCAGCGGTTTTCATAAGAAGTCTTGCCAGGTGCTCCGTAATAATTTTGAAAATTTGTACCACTACCTTGAAATATTTAAACATTTTGCTTAAAAACGCTTTTAATTATACCAAACCAAGCAAAATCTAGAATCTCTTGTAAAAATAAAATAAAGTAAAAACAATTGATAGCACTGAAAATTTGATCGATTAGTTACATTAAATTTGGCACTGGTTTTGCTCAAAACGTCCAGCTTTTGAGCTGAGATTTTGAATTTGTAAGATTAAAAAGTTTCTGTCGGTAAAAACTTTCCCATACATTTTGTATGGGACAGTTTCAGCTTGCAAAAATGGGTTTTCTTTGATTTAATATGGAAAACAACCCCGAAAGTTGAAAAAATAATTTTCCCCGACAGAATATTTTGAGACTTTCAGGGTGGGTTTGAATTATAATTTAAAAATAAAATCATAATGATGAGAGATTGAGCAACATAAATCGTACTTCACGGTTTTCGTAGGAATTATACACACGTAACCAATTCCGCTAACCAAAAAGCTGAAAACTAGCAAAACATTGCTGAAATTCAGATAATTGATACTGATCAGCAAGGCAAAAATCAACAAAACTTTGCTGAATTCAGCGAAAAAAGAAATGAATTTGAAAAATCCATATTTCAAACGGAGGGATGACGAATAGCAGGTGCTCCGCGCAACAATTTTATTTCAAAAAGTGCTCCGCGAGCCAAAAAAGCTGAAAATCCCTGTCGTAGAGGGTTACGGCAAGGTGATGGCCTTTGTGTTCACTGTTCAACATTGTGAATATGGCATTGCTGTATGGAACGCTTCATTTTTTCCACAATGGAAATTACTAAGTCACACCGAATGATAAAGTCACACAAAACTTCTCATATGCACTCGTCAATAAAAAGCCATGATAGCAGTTTGTTGTGAAAGATAATGTGAGGGATTCCACGGAGGCATGCAAGTCGATTCTGATCGACCATTTCAAAAATATCTGAAACTTTGCACAGTTTTTCAGTTCCATCTAAATCGTCATTTGCCGATATCAAATCTTCAAGTTGAGTCACGACTAACTTTTCAAAAGGGTGTATGTGAAAATGGTTCAAAAACATTCAAAAAGCTGCACAGCAAAAACGGTTCGTTCGATTGTTAGACAACTAAAGAAACAAAGTTAGACATCTAAATAAAGATTCCAAAAAAAATACACACAGTAAAAAAAATTTTTTTTTGCATTAAAAAACATCATTTTTGTCACAAAAACTCAAATATCTCAAAACCCTATCGGAATTTTTTGAGGGAAAACGGTCCATTATATTAACTATCTACCATAAAAATTTGGTGATGGTAAGCCAATAAACAAAAAAATTATGACATTTCAAATATTTCACAAATTTGACACTTAGTGAAAATTTATTTATTTTTTTCATTGTTAATTTTTTCAGGACCGCAGTTTGTTGCTGAATTTTTGTTAAGGGTACCACATGAGGTTAACAAGTTGTTTCATGATATTTTATTTAATTATTCATATCTATTATAGCATCTATTAGAAAGTTAGACGCGATCCAGTGTTGTGATCTAAAGTCTTGATAGTGTCATATTTTTTATTGTACGTAACTGAAGAAAAATTCTCTCAATAGTGTTGAAACCTTTTGATAAAAGAAACCTATAAGAAATCTAATATTGAAGACAAAAGCTACAAAAAAAGTTTTCTATACAGGTATACGACTAGTTTACCTGCAAAAAGTTTACCTCGTAGAGAACAAGGCGGGTCTATACCCAGGTGATCTAGTATACGTAAAGCAGGTCGGTTTTCTCGGCGCTGGTTTTCTCCACAAAGTTAAAATCTGATTACACCTGGGTATAGACCCGCCTTGGTAGAGAATAGACTTTGTTAATCATATTTGGGAGAAAGCGAGTAACTTCAACAACATCAAAAACATGATAGGTACATACCATGAACATACTCACGAAAAAGCTAAAAATATACTACCACTATGGTTATAAAAGATTTAATTGTAAAATTTTTCTTCAGTCAAGCAAACGACACCAAACTAGTCAGTAAATACTTAAAAGTGATTTTGCACAACACACGAAAATATTAACCTAATCTTACATAGTTTGAAAAGAATCAATTTATCAAAGGATATTAAAATGTTAACTGGTAGTCTTTTGTGTGAAAATACAACATCAAATTGCTATCTACGATCTTGTTCGGATTGTCCAGATTCTTCATCATTGGAAAATACTTTATTCGCTGAGTTTGAAGAAAATTATATTGATCAGTTATCATTTGAGCAATGGGTGACCACGGATAGGTGTGACCTAGAAACTATTGTAAAACCTGTAGATGAGTTTGTGTCATTTTTGTGCTTGAAATTAGAAAGTTTAATTCCTCACGACTTTATTAAAACAGAGCAATCCCGCTTTTTTAAAAAATACGAAAAATACATTACAAGATGGTGAATTTTTAGTCATTTGTGATTTTTCTGAAAACTATAGCTTTGTATTGCAAGATGAAGTGCAGTCCCATCACTGGAACGTACAACAAGCTACAATTCATCCATTCGTTATTTATTTCAATGGAAGTACGCAAATTGAACATTTTAGTTTTATTGTAATTTCCGAAGATTTAAGACACGACTCAGTATCTGTAAATTTGTTCATTGCCAAAATGATTAACTTTTTACGCGTTGATAAGGATAAAGAAATCAGAAAGATATATTTCATGTCTGATGGAGCAGCATCGCAGTACAAAAACCGTAAGAATTTTTCGAGCCTATGTCAATTTAAATCAAAGTACGGAATTGATGCAGAATGGCATTTCTTTGCTACGTCACATGGCAAAGGTCCTTGTGATGCTATTGGAGGAACCATAAAGCGCATGGCCACAAGAGTAAGTTTAGCCAAAGAACGTGAGCATCCAATTAAAACTGCAAAAGAACTATTTGATTGGGCGAATCGCAGAAAAGAAGAAGATTTAACAAAATTATCATTTTGTTTTACTACTACTGAAGAGTACGAATTAACGGCATCAGAGCTCAGCGAGCAATATAATAACGCGAAAACGATCCAAGGAACCCAACAATTTCACTGTTTCATTCCATTATCAGAAAATAAAATTAAAGCAAAACTATACTCGAACTGTACTGATAATGATGCAAAAGTGTTCGATATTGTAAAAAAATTGAATAACAATAAATAAATAAATAAGTATTATAAAATGTTTTCATGATCTCATAACGCATACCCAAATCCAAAACTTTTAAAGTTTATATATAACATTTAGAAACTCATCGATCATACTCTAAAAAAAAATATCCTGGTAAAAAAAATAATATTTTCGTGTAATCTGTTAATTCATTTTAATTTATACATATATACATATACATATAATATTTATACATATACATAATATATATACATATAATATACATAATACTAATGAATTCATGAAAACGACTTGTTTAATTCACGCAAGGCCCTTAACAATAAAATCAGCAACAAACTGCGGTTCCCGTAATAATTTACACCGAAAAAAATTTTTTTTTCTACTAAATGTGAAAATTGTGACATGTTTGAAATGTCATAACTTTTTGTTTATTGGTTTACCATCACCAAATTTTTATGGTAGATAGCTAATATAATGGACCGTTTTCCCTCAAAAAATTACGTTGGTATTCCGATAGGGTTTTGAGATATTTGAGTTTTTGTGTCAAAAATTATGTTTTTTAATGCAAAAAAAAAAAATTTTTTACTGTGTGTATTTTTTTTGGAATCTTTATTTAGTTGTCTAACTTTGTTTCTTTAGTTGTCTAACAATCGAACGAACCGTTTTTGCTGTGCAGCTTTTTGAATATTTTTGAACCATTTTCACATACACCCTTTTGAAAAGTTAGTCGTGACTCAACTTGAAGATTTGATATCGGAAAATGACGATTTAGATGGAACTGGAAAACTGTGCAAAGTTCCAGCTCAATAGAAAAAAATTAATTAAAAAATTTACCAAATTTTGGTGCTGTTGCTTGGAATCACTCATGTGATTTATTTGATTCGTTCGCAAATTTGCAGTATTGTTTAAAATAAATTGCAATGTTTCATTTTCCGCAGCAATTGAGAATAAAATACTCTCATTTCCTCATTCCATACAATAGTATTAATTATATGTATGTGACTCTTTACAATTGCATTTTGTTCTTTCATTCCTTTTGCAAAACCCTGGACAATGGAAATCCAATGTCGGCACACAAGTAATCAATTAATCAATTGATGTAGGATTTGCTTGGGGCTTTCTGGTGCCTTTGTGTATGACAGCTCGAGCTGGAACGCATAACTTGCACCTAACAATAGCATGGTATTTTTAGTATTGTATCACAATTCGGTATTAGTCGGTGATCCTGATATTGATCAGACTTCATTTTAGTATATGTTTATTAAAAATTACATGTTTAAAAAATTGTTCAATGATAACTTGGTCGTGATTGCTTGATGTATGGTCTGAGCATGAGCATGAGCATAAATGACCGTACAATTCGTAGTTGCTACTCCATGATTGACCAGAGCAATCGAAGTTGCACAGTGATTTAGTGAATGGGGCTTGGGATTAGCTTACCATTCTTCAATGTGCACAAATCGAGAGCTCAGACTTCAGAAGTCAATAACGGTGCCGGCCACGTCCTTACGGTCATCGGGGAAGGGAAGGAATGTTATTTAGACAACCATTGGTTTTAGAGACCGAAGAATCTTCTGCATCTCCATAGTTGTCATGGAAAGGATATTGGGTTAGTGGGATAAGGTAAGGACCTGGGAGTCATCTTTAGTTGATGATGCGATCCTTGATATATTCACGCCTGACCGGATTCGCGATATTATTCGATACATGAATTGTATGCCGAACAAGTGTTCATCGTTCACCCCCGCAGGAGCAAGCAACGCGACCAAAGGATCAAACACTACTGTGATTGCTTGATGTATGGTCTGGTACCGAAACAGGTGAAAAAAACAACATAAAATATAATTTCAAACATCAGGTTTCTGTAGAATATGATTTTTTTTTAAATTCTAGTTCTCATGCAGAACTAAATATTGAAATTTATTTTATTGGACATCTGAATTAGATATTTTATTACAATTCCTCGCTACTCGAGATGGCAAGACAGTAATCAGCAACAACCATGTTTTCTTACCTGGCAAGGTCGGCAATCCGTGTGGCGCATTGATTACGACAGCTCCCGCCGCTCCCATGCCAAGATGATGCTGCAAAGAAAAGAGCAAAATAAGCAGATAAGTAAGGAAACATGGGATTAAATGCTCTGGTAATATGACATTTGACGTCACTTCAGAAATCGATATGCATGGCATATTTTGTTAGAGTGTAGTTTATCTCAAAAATAACGAATAAGTTTTTAACAAACTCTTCAAAGTTTACAATTTTCATTTTTATTCTCAAGTTGGTTGACTTCTTACCACTTCTTACCCAAATGTTGATCATTGATACAAAACGTATGGTCTAAGCATAAAAACTGAAAAATAAAAACAAAGAAATGATTTCCTCAGGCATTTTGCACCACATTCCCCAGAGTTGATTTGGGACACATTCAGACGCAAAATCGTAATTACGAAGGTGGTCTATAGCTATTGATTCGTCTTTCCTTTTCGATGTATCGAGTGATTGTTGTTGATGAAGCTAAAGAAAGAAGCCCAAGGATGGAAATTGTTCCGCTTCCGTAGTTGCATTTGCCGATTTTGGCAAATCAAGCTGACTTCTATTGACCTGCATTGATTTGTTTCACGAGCCGATTATGGAAGTCATTGCCTCGAGGGTTCAGATCAGCGGGAAATTGGATAATTTTGCTTCAGTTTCTGTGTGGTCGCTGATAGCCAATAATGTAGACTGGCACACTGTGCGATGCACTTGCAATGTAGGTTGCGTATATTTGGGGAAAGATAAATGTTGTCATTCTTGTAGGACTCTCGTTTTATTGCACGGGGGATTACAATCGTGTATCGGGGCTAAGAGAAATTTTTAAACCGTTCAGTGTCATATGAAGTAAAATTTTATTGCACATCGGACGATAAATTCTGGTTTTTACGATGAACATTTATATCTTTTCTCTGGTTGTGTTTCTTATAAATTGACTTGTGCCAGTTCAAGCGTGTGCTAGAATAAGGGCGTAAGTCGCATGATCGATTTCTCTTCATCGATCCGCTCTTCTGTGTATAAAGTTGACAAGATACGGGTTTGTCAGCATTTTTTCACCTAGGTACGCAAGATTGCATCGCAGCCTAGCGCCCTGAAGTGAAAAAATGCTAACAAACCCGCTTCTTGTCAACTTTATACACAGAAGAGAGGATCGATGAAGAGAAATCGATCATGCGACTTACGCCCTTATTCTAGCACACGCTTGAGTTGTGCTAATGATTTGGCTTCGATGGGCAAATAACACGTCTCATTGAGGACACACCAATTCAATTCAAAATCCAAAGGGATTAGTTACAAAGTAAACGTGATTTGTTTGGAAGTCGAAACAATCATTTCTTATTATTAAGATTTTTTTTTGTTTATTATAGAGGTTTTAAACAGCCTTGTTCATTCGCTTCTTAGATATAAAGGATTCAAATTTTATCATATAGATTACATATCTTAAGGTACTTCAAAACTTTAGCTTCTTCGTGCTTATCATTCCCTAGAGCTATTTTTACATCGCTATTGATTCGTAATTCTTCACGAATATTATCATATTTGATACAGTTAAGTAGAATATGTTCAACAGTGAGTTCAGTATGGCAAGTATCACAATTTTTGGAAATATTCTATCATGTAGGTGCTCTTTAGTTAACCTAGTGTGGCCAATTCTACATCTGGTTAGTGTTTTCTGTTCACGTCGATTTTCTCTGTCGGTCCATTTGTTGAAAGAACTTTTACAACGCTTCAGGAATGTTGGGCGGTGAGATTCCCAAATAGTCTGAAAACTTTCTTGGAAAAGTTGGTGAACCCAGTTGATGATATCGGAGGCTGGAATAGGGCACTGTATTGGTAGGTGAGTTCTTCCTTGATAAGCAGCTCGATCAGCCCTTTCGTTTCCTTGAATTCCGGAATGTCCGGGAATCCAGCAAAAAGTAATGTCTTTCTGGAAAATGTCTTGCTCGGTTGCCTGTATAAAAGGGTGTTTGGATTTTCCTTTGTCCAGGGCAGCTATGCAACTTGCGGAGTCCGATAGCATAATGGTTGGAGTGTTGGTAGCTGTGCAAACAGCGGTGTGCAACGCGGCTGCTTCGGTTGAAAATACGCTGCATTGGAATGGTAAGCTTGACTCGATTGTGGTGTTATTTCTTACAACCAGGCTTTGTTCTGCTCATCTTGATCTGATAGATGAAGCGACCTCGTACGCTCACAACAATTATGAATCAGCATTCGCTGTTGGTTGAATAATCCGTGGCTGAGAGAGTGGAGAGAAACGTTGGCTCTATCCAAACGCACATCTTCCATTTTGACAGCTCTAGCTTACTGCGAGGCTCTGCAAACACATCATCATTGCTTTTGTGATGAACTGAGGTTGGTTTCTCCGTCAACGCAAGAGGATGATTTCGCTTTCCTCTTTGCCCTTTTGGGCAAAGAGCTACAAAGAGACAACGAAGAGCTGTCTGGAAATGCTCTTCCCCGAACTGAGAAATGGGAAAACATGCTCTCCCCCTAACTGAGAAAGGGAAAAAATAATCTCTTTCTCTTTTAAGCACTGAGGTTGTCAAAACAAACTCTTCACCACTGTGGGAATGAAAATAACAAAACACAAACGTGTGAACTCTTCATCCCGCAGAGCTCGTACGCTCTGTTTGTGTGTGGGTAAAATCGCTTCTCTTTTGTAGTTGATCATTAAAAGGGGAAGAAAGAGGATAAGTCAAGAGCAAGGAAGAAGCCTGCTTACAACACCAATGCCAACGTGATTATCGCATTTCGACCCATCGGTATATAATTTATCATGCTCACTGTATTTTGTGTGCAGAAGATCATGAACGAGAGAGATTGCAGTATTATAGTTTTGACCTTTTTTGAACCTTTGCTGTATAGACCGATCAACTTTAATGGATTGATACCACGGTCTAAGGCTACGGTGAAGTTTCGCAATGTTAGGGATTTCGTGGCATGTTTGGTCATATAACGCGACATTAGCAGCTTCGTGAAGGTGTTGGTGATCAGATCCTGTTTTTTCTTCTATTCGGCAATATCTTTTAATTAGCGTTTCGGACATGCGAAGATGCAGTGATAGTTCACCTGCTTCGACCACCAGACTAATGACAGGAGATGATTGGGTCGCTCCGAAAGTAATTCTGACGATTTTGTTGAAAGTGGTTTGAAATGCTTTACAGAGTTCGAGGCCGAACAGCTCGATTCCATAGAACAGTTTTTGCATCGGCTATTCGCCAAAGAATTACTCGGTTTGCCCTAGGTGCTATAGCTTTGAGGTATTGTATACGGTTTAGCAAGGCTTCTTTAGTTTTTGCACCGTGAGCGGAAAAGTCGCCGCGGCGATCAATCCATACTCCAAGAAATCGAAGAACATTACTTCATCGAAGACTGGATTTATTGCCAGTAGAAAAAGCGTCACTGCCAAAACAGAGCCCTGAGGTACCCCACTTTCTTGGGTACGCTCAACTGATGTTGCTCCGCCGTAACTCACACGGAAACGTCGATCCTTCAGAAAGCTGGTTACCGTCAAACGGGGTGACTTGCAACACATTGTAATTTACAACTAAATTTCGCTATAAAACACAAATTTCAAAAGAAAGTTCTTTTCAAATCGGTGCTTCAATACGTTTGACTAACAATTCAAGTAAGAGTCACGATTAAAGCTGTTATCATAAATATTTTTATACATTAAACATAATTTCTTAAAATGTCTCGAAACTGATACTTGATGGAGGTTCAAAATCGTGATCTAAAAACATGAGATAGATTTAATTTACAAAAGTAATACTCTACCTGGTGTTTTCATAACTAATAAGTGATAATATGACGAATTTTATTTTACGAAATTGTAGCAACTAGTTTTTAATAAAATTCATTTTTATGAAAATGTCCTTATGCGGGGTGACTTGCAACACTTTATTTCCAAGCAATTTAGAGTTTTATAAAAGTAAAAAACTTTTGTGTTAGGTTTACTGTATAATCAAAACAATAATAATTCATCAATCAGCAACAAACACTCATTAAAAATGTTGTTCAGTTAAGATATTGGACCTTGATGATTCAACACATATTTTTCCCATACAAAAATAGCTCAATTATTTTCTTGCAAAAAGGTATTCAAAATGCTCTTGTACTGGTTCGAATGCTTTCAATACATGAATATCAATACTTAACAAGTGTGACTAATAAAAAATATCAACATTTTGTTGGCAAAAACTAAACTAGCATTGAGTGTTGCAAGTCACCCCGCATAAGGACATTTAAAAAAAATCACCTTTTTGATGACTTTTGATATGACAAAATAATTCGATTCAATCTTCTGTCATCCCATTCTGTAAGTGGGCCGGCCATTAAAAGTTATAAAAGGAATTTAGATTTTTAGATGATGTTTAGATCATGGTTTTGGTTGATTGAAGTTGAAAAGTGTTGCAAGTCACCCCGTTTGACGGTATGTAGTTTCACATACGGTGTCCAATGTTAAGGTTTTCAATCTACTTCAGGATGTTCGGTCACCAGGTTTGGTAGTACGCTTTTTTAATATCGAGTATGGCGAACTCGATATGGGAGCCGGATCGTTCATCCTCGTTTAGGATTTCTTTGAGGTCAGAGAAATAAGAGGATGTGCCTCGGCCAGCCCTAAAAGCATGTTGATTCCCATGCAACACCTTATTTTCCTCAAGAAAGGTTATTAACCGATGATTGATCATGCCCTCATAAATCTTTCCAATACAGCTGAGTAGTGTAATGGGACGATATCCATCTACATTTTGCTGTTTTCCTCCCGGTTTTTGGAATAGGTACAACCTGGGAAGGAGGCACAGATACTACACACGAAATATTGAACAACACTTTTCCAAATTGCAAGATAACTTCCGCTCACCAACAACAATCAAGGCAGGCATGGGAAACATCGCTAGTTTTCTTTTGATGTGTACCTGCGATCTTTCTGGACGAACTTGGAAAAAGGGCCATAGTTTTATGTGCATTTAATTTTGATTTTGATTAGAAAAGAGTAAAAAGATGCGTGTTTCACTACTTTATATTCGATCAAATTAAAAGGTGCTATCGTGACATTGCTTTTGGGTGTGCAGGAATTGATTTTCAACCAAGTTTTCCTGCCAGCGGTAGATGCCTGATCATAGGGTATCCTATGTTGTCGTTTCCGGTGGAATGTCCTTTTGATGCGTCAATAGCCCGGAGAAGCTCCTGAATAGAGAAATGGGATGGTACACAAATTATGTCACGCTAAATTTCAACTTTTTATACCCCCCCCCCTTTGTCACACTTTTTGTATGAGTCCTCTGAAAATGTTGTAAGGCTTGTCACGCTAGGCATGAGCCCCTCCCCCCCTTGGAGCGTGACGTAATTTGTGCATGACCCCAATCTTTGTTCATGTACGAAGGTTTTTAACGTACTTGGACTTGTTCTGCTTCTGATTCGAGATTTTGCTGTGCACTTGATGCAGATTGCGACAAACGACTAGCTCATAGGAAGGCCTTCTCAGGGTCGGCACTGCCTGCTTAGGGAACACACGGAACAATACGAAGTGGAAAGGAACGGTACAGAGTCAACGGACGTGCATGCAACCCAAGGATTTATGTGTAGTGTTGAAACAAAAGCAACTTGATACATTTTACTTAACTTTTATTTTCATCTTAGCGGGTTAGGGTTAAAGGGGTTAGTAACGTTGCGGCCGATTGATGTAGGTGGGGCCCATAGTAGGCAGAACAGAGGGAAGAGGGTGCTTACACCACATACCTTGGGCTGTAGGGCGGCTCGGTGACTATTGGCTTCGGGAACTGGTAATCGGGCAACTTCCGTGGCGTGGACTATGGGTGATCATTCGGTCCAACAGTCTTCGGACGATGGCTACCTGGACGGCCTTGCTGGACTGCTAACAGGGTGGGCCACGTGGCAGGCGTACGTTTCGGGGTTTCGGCCGGATGGGGACGGTTCGCTTGACCCGTGCCGAAGCCTTGCTTAATCCTCGTTTAGAACCTGGCAGTGGGCGCACGCAGTGGCCCGATTATCCGGAGGGCTCTGCCGGAAATCGCCTACGCTGACGGATACTTCTACTATTCGGGCGATGACCCGCTCAAAATGGTTTTAGGCGATAGTCTTAGTTGGCTGGATATCCCCGGTTGGCCGGCGAAATTTTTGGTTAGTATGTTTGTGGGCCTGCCATAGAGACACGTGGTGGCACAATTTACCGGAGACCTCTATCGCCTACGCTGAGAGCCAGTTGCCAGAGCCAGATCTAGTTGCGAGGGCTGGCCGGTCGAATAATGGTTGAATCCTCCGGTTCCACCTTCACTGGATGTTCGTTGGCGTTCTAGCTGCCACCGAATGTCACAGACCACTTTTTCTCGACTTTTCGGTTTTCCTTAGGTGTGTCCTATTTCGCAGTTCAAAACCAACAAACTCTTCTCTTCGGCTCCTTCGGAATTCCACTCCTCCGCAAGTCCTATTCTCTTCGCCCCTTCGCCTCTTCCACTTTCCTTTTTCGCCTCGGATGTTGAGTTGCCCTCAACAAATTCGCCCGTAGAGATGTGCGGCATCCGGAGTAGCGTTAGTTGTTTGACAAATATTGAGATGAAATAAACCCGCTAATGGGTAAATTTTGGGGTTTATTTCACCTAACAGCTACTGCATGCGAAGTCTCACAAATGTTTGTGGTATTAATTCAAAAAATTAGTAATCTACCAGGGATAACACAACAGGTCTGTTGACTGCATTGTTAACGTTAGCGGTAACAAGATATTTGGTGAAAAAAGTCGATAAAATGCTCGCCATTTTTTCAACGGATCTTGCACATGGCTGCCATCGATTGTAAGCCCTCGTTGCATAGTATTATTAAGAAATGCAAAACTGTTTTGCATGTCTTTTTTTAATAATAAAACTTTATTAGTATCATTCCAAACATTACATTCATTTTTTATATCTGTGTTATTATGATAGTATATCCTCATTTGGTAAAACAAATTTAGGATTTTATTAACAACATATAACATTTCATTAGCCGTAGCAGTTCAGATTTTTACAGGTGAGTTGATTTCATCTGCCTATAAGAGAAAAAAAAACATTTTTTCAATCTATTTAACCTAACTTAACCTAAACATATAACGCATTAATCGTGGCAATAGAAGATTGTAACGATTTTTGCCTGAAATTATTAATTATTTTATTTGACATTTGTTCCAATGTTTCAACATTGGATATTCTATGTAACTCATTGGTACTATACCAGGGAGGAAGCTTCAGAATCATTTTCAAAATTTTATTTTGAATTCTCTGCAGAGCATTCTTCCTGGTATTACAACAGCTAGTCCATATTGGTACAGCATACAACATGGCTGGCCTGAAAATTTGTTTGAATATTAAAAGCTTATTCTTAAGACAAAGTTTTGATTTTCTATTAAAAAGAGGATAGAGACATTTTACATATTTGTTACATTTGACTTGAATGCCTCAATGTGATTTTTGAAAGTAAAATTATTATCTAGCATGAGCCCTAAATATTTAACTATATCTGACCAATTTATTGGAACCCCTCTCATCGTGACAACATGTCTACTGGAAGGTTTCAAATAAAGAGCTTTTGGTTTATGTGGGAATATTATTAGTTGAGTTTTTGAAGCATTAGGAGAAATTTTCCATTTTTGCAAGTATGAAGAAAAAATTTCTAAAATTTTTATCCAATCGACTACAGATGACACGCAGACTTCGTCCTTTGGCGTAGAGGCCTGTGTCATCCGCAAACAAAGATTTTTGACATCCCTGAGGTAACTCAGGTAAGTCAGATGTGAAAATATTGTATAATATTGGTCCCAAAATGCTGCATTGAGGAACACCAGCTCTTATAGGAAGTCTTTCAGACCTGGAGTTCTGATAATAACCCTGAAGTGTACGATTTGACAGATAACTTTGAATTATTCTAACAATGTATGTTGGAAAATTAAAGTTGTTTAATTTTACAATCAAGCCTTCATGCCAAACACTGTCGAATGCTTTTTCTATGTCTAGAAGAACAAGACCAGTAGAATAGCATTCAGATTTGTTGGTACGAATCAAATTTGTTACACGTAAAAGTTGATAAGTGGTCGAATGTTCATTGGCAAACAAATAATTTTCGTTGATGTGGACCATCATTCTCTTCAAAATGACCTTTTAAAAAAGTTTACTGATGGAGGAAAGCAAACTGATTGAACGATAGCTAGAAGCTTCAGCAGGATTTTTGTCTGGTTTTAAAATTGGAACAACCTTAGCATTTTTCCATTTGTCAGGAAAATATGCTAATTGATAACATTTGTTAAATATATCAACTAAGAATGATAAGCTTTTTTCTGGAAGCTTCTTGATGAGGATGTAGAAAATTCCATCATTGCCAGGAGCTTTCATATTTTTGAATTATTTAATAATAGTTCTCACTGCTTCCAAATCAGTCTCCAAGGAATTTTAGGAATTAGTTTTTGAGGTATTTCGCAATTAGTTAGTAATAATTTGTTTTCCTTTTTCAATGCCGGTATTGGCTTCTGAGGTTTTTTTTTCAAAATTTTAGATAATATCCAAAAAGGCTTAGAGCCAGGGTTCAATTGAGAAATCTTGTTTTCAAAAATTTTTGTTTCTTAATTGTGCAAAACGTTTCTTGATTTCTTTCTGCAAAACCTGCCAAATAATTTTCATAGCAGAATTGCGAGTGTGTTGAAATTGCTTCCTCCTCATGTTTTAAGACGGATCAAGAGTTTAAGATCATCGTCTGTAATTACGGATTCAAATTTTACTTCACATTTGGAATTGGCAATGCTCCTGGCTTCAATAATGGAATTTGTTAAAATTTCAAGAGCATTGTCAATATCAAGTTTAGTTTGTAATGAAATGTTAACATCAAGATTAGAGTCAATAAATGTTTCATATGTATTCCAGTCGGCTCGAAAATAATTGAAAGTGGAGCTGATAGGATTGAGAATCGCTTCATGGAATATTTGAAATGTAACAGGGACATGATCAGAATCAAAATCAGCTTGAGTAACTAATTTGCTACAAAGATGACTAGAGTCGGTTAAGACCAAGTCAATCGTAGATAGATTTCTAGAAGAGGAAAAACATGTAGGGCTATCAGGGTATTGAATTGAGAAATATCCTGAAGAGCACTCATCAAATAAAATTCTGCCGTTGGAATTACTTTGAGAATTATTCCATGAGCGCTATTTAGCATTAAAGTCACCAAGGACAAACATTTTTGACTTATTGCGAGTCAATTTTTGCAAATCAGTTTGGAGCAAATTAACCTGCTGTCCAGAGCACTGAAAAGGCAAATAGGCAGCTATGAAAGTATATTTACCAAGCTGTGTTTCAACAGAAACTTTAGTTTGAAATGACGAAAACAGTTGATGTTTTATACGCCTATGAATGTTGATTGCAACTCCCCGACAAGCCCCATCAAGTCGATCATTACGAACAAAAGAGTTAGGGTCTTTTTTTAGTTTGGATCCAGGTTTTAAATAGGTTTCAGTAATAACTGCTATATGTACTTTATTAGCTGTAAGAAATTGAACAACTTTACCGTTCGAAGAACGAGCATTCCAATTTAAAATATTTGAATTATTATTGGATCCATTAGAAAAACGTAATCCAAAAGCAATTTGATGATTAAATTTTACACCTACTTGTACTGCTTCAGTCATAGTGGTGGCTTAGAATATTGCATCAATCATTCGATTCAATTGTTCAGTTAGAAAATTAAAAATCAAAGGCAGACATATCACTTGAAGTGGGTACATTATTTGATGATTTTCCGTTAGAATTTTCGGTAGACGAAGAGGCGGAGTAGAAGATTCCTGTGGCGGCAGGGTTTTTCCATTTGATTTGAAACAAGTAGAATGGTTACTCATAGTATGTAAAGGAGAGGAGTTCAAATTACCCGCTACGATATCGGCAAAGGATTTTACTTGGGTAGATACATTAGAAATTAAAAGATTCGAACGGCTACCCGACGGATTAAAATTAGTATGTGAATGAGCATGATTATAATCTTCCTGATGGATATGAGTTTTAATCAAGCGATCGTTAACTGAAAAATGAGCATTGTTCGAAACTCTACCAGGGAAATTCCGGAAATGACCGTTATCGTAACGGACATTATTGTTCATCTGCCTGGCACAAGCCTCGACGACTCGAACACGCGAAGGGCAAGCCCAAAAATTTGACTTATGATTGCCCCCGCAATTGGCGCATATGATCTTATCGGTATCTTCCTTCAGTGGACAGACGTCCTTAGCGTGAGAAGTATCTCTGTAAATCATGAATTTTGTATCCATAGAGCAATTTTTGTTGCATGACGCCACTTTTGGCACCGACAGCACTGAGTGGGGTTCTGGAAATTTCCTTCAGGTTTATGGAAATGTTCCAATGTCACAAAGACATCGAACATAAGTCTAGCTTTTTCTAAAGCTTTAATATTATTTAGATCTTTTTTGTTAAAGTGAACTTAATAATATTCTTGAGAAAGTCCTTTCCGAACAATGCCAGATTGGGTTCTCTTTTTCATAATTGGACTGGGACTGGGGAAAATCCAAGCAAATCATTTGTTCCATTTTTGTAGAGATGGTCGGGTCTCGGGTTCAAACCCGAAACCCGACCCGAACCTGAACCCTGAAATTTAAAATTTTTCGGGTTCGGGTTCGGGTCGGGCTTGAGGGCTACAAAATTATCGGGTACGGGTCGGGTTCTAGCTTGAAAAAGTCGGGTTTTGTCGGGTTTGGGTCGGGTTTGGTGAGAATGGTGAACAGAGTAACAACCTAAAAGCTTCCCTATGCATCAGAAACAATGAATTTATCATCCTTTCATCTCGGGTTCTATTCGGGTTTTTCTTAGAAAAAAATTTCAGGTTTCGGGTCGGGTCGGGTTTGAACAGCGAAAATTTTTCGGGTTCGGGTCGGGTCCGGGTTTGCTTTTCAATTACAGTCTCGGGTTCGGGTCGGGTCCGGGTTTTAAGAAATAAAATAAGTCGGGTACGGGTCGGGTTCGGGTTTGAAAAAATGTGAAACCCGTCCATCTCTACATTTTTGATCTCTTCAGGTGACTTATAGTCACTTAAGAGATCTTTCAAGACGACTTTGAACAAACGTTCAGTTTTGTCGTCATAAGTTAAAAAAATGTGCTTCTTCTCTTCAAGATATTTGAGAAGTAGATCGCGCTCTTTAAGAGTTTCCGGCAAAACGCGACAGTCTCCTTTCTTTGCGATTTGGAAGGAGACCTTGATTCCCTTAATGGAGTTCAAGATCTCCGGCCTAAATCCCACAAATACTGAACAACTGACCACGATGGCCGGCATTCTTTGTTTGCTCACTTGAATCAAAGAGCCTGGGCTAAAGGCTGCGTCGATTTGATGTTCGGAAAATTTGTCTAGAGCATCGAACTGGTTGCTAATTTCGATACAATTATCAACATTATTCATTTCACCCTTGGAAGAAAGGTCGCATTCCGGAGAAACGTCCTTTCTTCCATTCTTGCCACGTTTAGTGACAGTTTAAATCCCACTTTTTTTGGAAGGAAGTTGTGAATTCAGAGATGCACCCTTCCTTTTGTAGTTGCAACCATGTTTAGTGAAAAAAAAAACACGAAAGAAGACGATACCTCCTAAGAGGTTTTTTTTCCAAAACGGTGTGCAAAGGAGGATTACCATCGCTAATTTTAGCCAACGGGTCCAACGATAAATCGAAAGGCACGGGGTCACAACAAAAATCGTAAAGGGATCAATAGTAGAAAAAATAGTACTGACAAGTACTGTTTTAGTAGCACTGGAAAGTACTGTTTATTGCTTTAGGTAGTTTTTAAAAAGCTTCCAAGAGTAGAGAGAATTGGTGTACGCACACCACGAAGGTACGATGCGCACTGATTTGCATATCTTTATAATTTTGAAAATCGATAACGTAACGCACAAATTACAAGGTTGTACTCCTCCGCCCCTTGTATTACGATTTTTCTATAAAACTTTCAATATTATACTTGAATAAAAACAGCGAAAGGGCTCAATCATATGGTATGTTTTCATAAGACAAATTCATTGCTCGGATACCATGCATAATATGAATACAAGCATATCTTCTCCAGTAAACATATGTAACATAAGCACCAAGCATAAGCACTCACGATACACAATAACATCAAGCATGCGACTCATGTGCGGTGAACAACATCGAGGGGGCGCCCCATTTCGTTGTGTCACGGATAAAACAGTTTGTCACTTACTGGATTATGAGCTCCGATTTTCTGGTTCACTGACGTAAAAACACATTACGAACAAAGTACAAAGCTGTTGATAGCATGGATTTACAGTACGTTTACAAGTCATTACTATCACCTTTGTGTATGATGTTTTCTAATTCATGAATTAGTATTTCAGGCGGAAAACTACAAAAGGGTAGGTTGAAATCACGGAATCAGTATTTTATTCATTTAAATTTTGTTTGTATGCAGAGTCTTGGTGATTATGCACGAAAACAATTCAAATCCATTACAAATCCAATCAAATTCAATCCAAATCCACAAACCTCAACAGTTCTCGTTCAAAGGATCATTTCCCATCGTTTATCGCCCAGCCATAGAATACTAAGCTAAGTCCTGCGCTTCACTGTCTTCATTTCTTAGCCTAACGACCTTAGCCACGCCTTAATTCCCCTTCATTTAATTTTTATGCGGTCACACGGCGAGCGTAATGTAAGCGGATTTTTCTAATGAGCATTATTGTCATATCGTTCCAAGTGACGAAACTAGAAATAAATTGTGCGCATTTTCCACTCTCATCCGTTTTGCAATTTCCACGAAGCGTTACAGTGTAGAAAACTCCGGTCGCTTTGCGCTTCACAGTGACACCGAGTAGAGAGTGATTCAGTTGGAAAAAATGTTTAAAATTAACTCGTTGGGTGTTGTTGCTGCGTGCACCCAACGATGGGATCAACACCATCTATCTACCAATTACACTGATGAAAAGTTCTGCACTTCGACTCATTGAACAGGAAATCGTTCTGTGCTTCCCTCTATTTCGAACTCTTTCAGTGTTTCAGTGGGTGCAACTCGTATATCCCTGATGGCCACGGAACCCATTTCATACAGCTGGTTGGTTGGTAATCCTATCAGCAATCAGTCATCCCCATAAGGTAACCTACAATGGGGGGGAACTAAAACAACATCACTGACTGCTTTCAAGCTAGAATTGATGTCCAGTCGTAGCTGCTTTCACGTGGAAATCAAACACATTTCGTGCAGGTACCACGCTCCATTACCAGGTTATTGAAGCTCGGAACGTATTTTATGATCAAAGGATTGCGAACTACGGGGAAAGTTATTGCTAGGAAAGTATGTAGAGTCATCCCCAGTTGTTGGTGTGGCCATCAGTTGCGATAACGGTAATGTACCTATTGAGTGAATACGGAGAGGCCGGGATCCAGTGCTTGAATGGACCATACAGTGCTAATCGATGGGTTACTTGGTTAGGAACTGTTAGTTAAATAACTCAAGCTTTACATTTGAAAATTCTGCGTGAAAAATAAACCAGTAGCCAGTAGGACAAATAGTGTCTAGGAAAATAATTACTTTCATGTCTTTCTTTATATTTCATTATCTAACATTACTTTTGTTTCAAATATTGAAGCTTGTTTTTTAAACCAAAGTTTCGATATCTTGATAATAAGTGAATACAGTGGATACGTTAAATCAAATTTACCTACAGTAAATACCCCGGGGCAAGTGGAAGCTAAAAATGGCGGTTCAGGCAAATTGTTCTATACACGAATATTTTTTATCTTACGGATCAGTCACCTTACGGCAGTATATTTGCAGCTGTTTGACAAATGGACAGTGATGGTTACGAAATATTGACAACTTGAGAATAAATCTGAAAAATGGCGCATGTTTGACACAATTACCCCACTCAGCGTGGCAAGTGTTGTGATCCACATCAAAAATATTGATCTTTGCTATTAAATGAATACTCAATCATAGTATGTCATGTTGGACACATATTTGATGTAATAAAGATAACTTAAGGTGAAGATAAATCGAAGCCAAACTTCAAATTTTAAGAACATAAATCTGGGAGAAACCGAACATCGTTTGAGTTGAAAACATAAACGATTGGTCACCACCAGGTAGTGACCAATCGATTAAGTTTCAGCTAAAACGGATGTTTGGTTCTCTAGATTTGTGCTCATGAAAATTTGAGGTTTGGCTTCGATTAATGTTTCACCTTAAATCATAAAATAAGAAACGCTTTCAGAGAAAATCTTCGTTCGATGCATTCCTTTCAAGTTAAATAAAAATACACCCAGTAAAAATCTTACCACCAATGAGCTTGCTTAACTTGTTCAGAGAGAAGCTTAGAGCATGTTTTTATCGGATCTCATTGTATCCACAACCATAGTGGAATTTGAAAATGAAATTGGCTTCATTGACACAAACCCCT
This sequence comes from Aedes aegypti, assembly GCF_002204515.2. Classification (NCBI taxonomy): domain Eukaryota; kingdom Metazoa; phylum Arthropoda; class Insecta; order Diptera; family Culicidae; genus Aedes; species Aedes aegypti. The sequence goes on from NW_018736536.1 coordinate 54,273, forward strand.
ATAAACTTTGACTAAAAGTGTTTTATTTGATTGAATATATGTGTTCCGCTAATAACGAACGGCACTGTAGATTCTGTGCATATAAGTTATGTCATTCTCAACTTGTATGCAAGTATATAGTGCAAGTTGTCTATTATATAATAAGACGAAACGTAAAATGTATGCTGTGTAGTAAATAGATAATTGTTTTGTATCCGTAAGTTTTTGGCGTTTGGACGAAACTAAAAGCACTTATACTTTTATTAACAGTTATTTATTAATACTTTTATTATTTTTATAACACTTTTATTTTACTTTACATGAAATTAATTGAAATAAAAAAACATTTCAGTTTCGAGTGTCTGTCCAGCGCAACACTGGAGAAACTGGTTTCTAGCGCCAGTATCCGAAAAACCATAACGACGAGATAAATTCTCGGCGCAGAAATATGGAAATTGGATTTTCAAATTCAAAATATAACTTACATTTCAACTCCACGCCGATCAGACATACAAGTATTTCTCAATTAAATAGACATTCTGATTTCAAAAATGTCCCTAAAATCGAAGTAAATTTTTTGTCTCGCATTTTAATTTATATACAAATCTAAGATCAACAAAATGCAATTTTATTACTGAAAATTGAACATTCGACTTGATTTTCCCAGGCAAACAACATTGAACGAAGAAGGGAAGCAAGGGGCTATTGAAGTGTTGCATTTTAATAAAAAATGGTGTATGATTTTTCGTTAGATTACCGGTTTTGGTCGATAGCCGCTTTTATTCTGTTTTTTTTTTCTTATTTATTCATGTCAAAGGGAATGGGAAGAAATTTTTCCAATAAAATTATCAAGGAATTCTTGTTAGAATTCTTGGATAGTTTAATCCTTCCTTGAGTTCTCTCAAGAAGGCATCTGAAAGATTTCCTATTTTTTTACAGATTCATGTTCCAGCAAGATTTGCTTCGGAATTTCAATTGGAAAATTCATGTTCAGGTCTCCAAGTGGAAATTCTTCAGAAATTATAGCAATGTGTGTATGAATTATATAATATTGATTTAAATAAAAATAAATCATGTTATATACCTTGGAATTACTCTAATATTTTTCTCTGAATTTTTGTAAATATCAAAACAGGAATTTCTCATAATTATTTCAGAAAATTTGCCAAACAAATCATCCAGTAGTTATTTTTAGGTGTTACTACTGGGATACATGAATTACTCTTAGAATATCTTTATGGATTCGTCTATTGATAACCTACGAAGTTTTCCTCAAAATATTACTTTTCGGATTCGACATTTTAAGCACTGTTCATTTTATAAAGTGAACACTTTGTGCGTGCTGTATCTTTTTAAATTTACAAATGAAAATTTCAATCGGTTTCAGTACATCATTCAATTAGTAATTATACAATGTAGTAATAATAAAATATCTCCAAAATAGTTTAAACTTTACACGAATATGGAACAACGTTTAGAACGGTCGATTTTTGGAGGTTACCAAAATCAATGATTGTTTGAAATTGGCTGGAAATTTTGACAACTATATTTTTTATTTTCAAAAAAGGCTTAAAACCTGATGGAAAAAATCAAGTTAATTTTGAGCAACAATTTTACAGATATAATAAAATCATATTTCCCCGATATTTTTAGCGAAAAATATTTTAAATTTGAAGGGAACTTACATGAGTAGAATGTTTTGTTTTGAAGTACATCCTGACGGAAGTGCTAATACAGTACTAATATGAAAAAAAAACTTTCGCCTTCATAGAGTTACTTATTTAGTTCCCACGTCACATTTAAAGCACAATAGAAAAACCATTGCTTTATTTTTAGAAGACCTTTCAAAGTACATTGACAGTCATCAAAATTGGCAATCCTGCTGTAATAAAATTGATTTTATTTTCCACATATTATTTTCATCATATGTTATTCTTAGATAACCGATTGAAATATTTGGAGAAAAACGTTTACAATTTGCTGTAGATCGATAAATATGCGTACATGATTTAAAAAGTATGAGACTTCTTAGCAAAACGACATTAAAGAGTAAAATTTATACCTAAGACTGCGTTTTAAAATCACGATTTAGCTCTCGTTTATAAAAATATACTTTCTTTGATAATCTTAGCTAGTTTTGAACACGCTTTTCACTTTTGCTGGTATGATGATGTGTCAGCAAATTTGGCGATAAATGAGTAGAATATAATTGATTTTTTTCTAAGCTATACCTTTAGTAGAATAGTAAAGGATACAAACATACAATTTGTTCATATAAAATGAGGATTTTTGTTGTGCGAAAAAATAATGTTGAACCATGACAAGCAGTTTTTTAGGAGTTTTTGGAAAAACTATTTAGCTGTTCAACCAAAAGCGTTTTCTAAGATGTTATATTTTCATAGCATTGTTGAAGAATAGTTGAACGATGCACAGAAAACCGATTACTATTTAATCAATATATAAAAAATATATAACATAAAAAAGTGTCCACTTTATAAAATAAACAGTCTTTACTGGAAATGGTAATTACACAAACAAAAATGGATTTATGGAGTAGTTCAATAAGAAATTAACAGTATTTTGGAAACTTTTGGATGAATTCGTAAGTTATGCTTATAAAAATTTATGAAGAGCTTTTGAGGAAATCACTGTGAGTATTTTTGAGGTGAAGATGAATCGTTGAGAACGCAAATCGAGCATTTAGTGCTCCACGAAGGCTTGGCAGATGCCCGCGACACTTTTAAAATGTCTACTTATTGTCATAAAATATCTCAACGCCTTGCTTGGAAATCAACTATGAATTATGTAAAAAAATGCACCTAATCTTAAGAACAAATAGCTGTGAACAATCGATCACATTTTGAACTGTTATTAGTTATCTAGATTTGTGCTCTGCAAACTGTGAAGGGTAGTTTCAAAAGATCTTCATCTTAAATGTTATTGACATTATAATTATAGAACACAGATTTTACCTATTGCTAGTCAAAATTAGGAATAACTATTTCGCTTCACAACACTCACATCTTTCCCACATTTCTCAACAAAATCATGGAGTTCAAGCAGTTATACTGTGATCGATTTTGATAGGATAGAGATATGTTTAGCAAATTTTCAAGGAGTCAAGCAATAATTTCACCAGAGATGTCTCGACTGATTTTATGGGATTTCCTCCAGAATTGTCGTTCAGTTTTGGAATTATTTAAAACAATATTTTTTTCTAACGACACCCTTAGGAATTACTCAAGATTCCTTTTACAATTTCTTCAGAAAGTCTAACAGTCTTTTGTGAAATTCCTTAAGTTTGTTCTCATAGAATTTATCCATCATTGACACTTTTAAGACATATTATAGAAATCCTGAAACATCCGGGAAGTACGCTACACAAATCCTAGGTTTAAGGCCTAAGCGGTGGTGAAGAAAAACCGCTTATAAGATAATTATTGAAACAACAATCAATTCCCGGATAATATTCTGTTGGATTTTCTTGAGGTTTTCTTTGAAAAAAAACATTGAAAAAGAGTCATCGAAGAAACTTGTGTAGATATGGTCGAAATTATTACTGGTATATTCCACAACCAATGCAATTTGGAAGAATTAATGGAGTAATTCGTGGATGAAATGTTTGATGAAAATTCTATACAAATTCCTGAAAAAAACTCAATGCAAAATTGGACGGATTGGGGTTTTAG